>NC_060183.1:35606105-35906105 GCF_021184085.1 Oncorhynchus gorbuscha | reverse complement strand
AACCCGGGGCGGCAGGGTAGCCTAGTGGTGTCATGCAGGTGAATGAGGACCCAAAAGCGACTTGGCGAAAACAGAGTATTTAATCCAGAATAAACTTTACAAAACAAAAAGCATAATACTACACGTAAAGACGAGAACGGACTGGAGACTTGATCGAGAACTGCAGGTTGCCTCGGGAAGGCACTTGAACCTAGCAGACTCAGACACCTGCTCACCACGCAGCATCTGAGGGAAACACGACACGACAGGGCAAAACATAGACACAGCACGGTGAATTATAAATGAGGATCCGACAGGGCAGGTACGGGAAACAAGGAGTGAAATAGGGACTCTAATCAGGGAAAAGGATCGGGAACAGGTGTGGGAAGACTAAATGATGATTAGGGGAATAGGAACAGCTGGGAGCAGGAACGGAACGATAGAGAGAAGAGAGAGCGAGAGAGTGAGAGAGGGAGGGGGAGAGAGAGGGATAGAAAGAGGGAAAGAACCTAATAAGACCAGCAGAGGGAAACGAATAGAATGGGAAGCACAGGGACAAGACAAGATAATAAATGACAAAACATGACAGTACCCCCCACTCACCGAGCGCCTCCTGGCGCACTCGAGGAGGAATCCTGGCGGCAACGGAGGAAATCATCAATGAGTGAACGGTCCAGCACGTCCCGAGACGGAACCCAACTCCTCTCCTCAGGACCGTAACCCTCCCAATCCACTAAGTATTGGTGACCCCGTCCCCGAGAACGCATGTCCATGATCTTATGTACCTTGTAAATAGGTGCGCTCTCGACAAGGACGGGAGGGGGGAGGGAAGACGAACGGGGTGCGAAGAAAGGGCTTAACACAGGAGACATGGAAGACAGGATGGACGCGACGAAGATGTCGCGGAAGAAGCAGTCGCACAGCGACAGGATTGACGACCTGGGAGACACGGAACGGACCAATGAACCGCGGAGTCAACTTACGAGAAGCTGTCGTAAGAGGAAGGTTGCGAGTGGAAAGCCACACTCTCTGGCCGCAACAATACCTAGGACTCTTAATCCTGCGTTTATTGGCGGCTCTCACAGTCTGTGCCCTGTAGCGGCAAAGTGCAGACCTCACCCTCCTCCAGGTGCGCTCACAACGTTGGACAAACGCTTGAGCGGAGGGAACGCTGGACTCGGCAAGCTGGGAAGAGAATAGAGGAGGCTGATAACCCAGACTACTCTGAAACGGAGATAACCCGGTAGCAGACGAAGGAAGCGAGTTGTGAGCGTATTCTGCCCAGGGGAGCTGTTCTGCCCAAGACGCAGGGTTTCTGAAAGAAAGGCTGCGTAGTATGCGACCAATCGTCTGATTGGCCCTCTCTGCTTGACCGTTAGACTGGGGATGAAACCCGGAAGAGAGACTGACGGACGCACCAATCAAACGACAGAACTCCCTCCAAAACTGTGACGTGAATTGCGGGCCTCTGTCTGAAACGGCGTCTAACGGGAGGCCATGAATTCTGAACACATTCTCGATAATGATTTGTGCCGTCTCCTTAGCGGAAGGAAGTTTAGCGAGGGAATGAAATGTGCCGCCTTAGAGAACCTATCGACAACCGTAAGAATCACAGTCTTCCCCGCAGACAAAGGCAGACCGGTAATGAAGTCTAGGGCGATGTGAGACCATGGTCGAGAAGGAATGGGGAGCCGTCTGAGACGACCGGCAGGAGGAGAGTTACCCGACTTAGTCTGCGCGCAGTCCGAACAAGCAGCCACGAAACGGCGCGTGTCACGCTCCTGAGTCGGCCACCAAAAGCGCTGGCGAATAGACGCAAGAGTGCCTCGAACACCGGGATGACCAGCTAACTTGGCAGAGTGAGCCCACTGAAGAACAGCCAGACGAGTGGAAACAGGAACGAAAAGGAGGTTACTAGGACAAGCGCGCGGCGACGCAGTGTGCGTGAGTGCTTGCTTAACCTGTCTTTCAATTCCCCAGACTGTCAACCCGACAACACGCCCATAAGGAAGAATCCCCTCGGGATCAGTAGAAGCCACAGAAGAACTAAACAGACGGGATAAGGCATCAGGCTTGGTGTTCTTGCTACCCGGACGGTAAGAAATCACAAACTCGAAACGAGCGAAAAACAACGCCCAACGAGCTTGACGGGCATTAAGTCGTTTGGCAGAACGGATGTACTCAAGGTTCTTATGGTCTGTCCAAACGACAAAAGGAACGGTCGCCCCCTCCAACCACTGTCGCCATTCGCCTAGGGCTAAGCGGATGGCGAGCAGTTCACGGTTACCCACATCATAGTTGCGCTCAGATGGCGACAGGCGATGAGAAAAATAAGCGCAAGGATGAACCTTATCGTCAGACTGGAAGCGCTGGGATAGAATGGCTCCCACGCCTACCTCTGAAGCGTCAACCTCGACAATGAATTGTCTAGTGACGTCAGGAGTAACGAGGATAGGAGCGGACGTAAAACGTTCTTTTAGAAGATCAAAAGCTCCCTGGGCGGAACCGGACCACTTAAAACACGTCTTGACAGAAGTAAGAGCTGTGAGAGGGGCAGCAACTTGACCGAAATTACGAATGAAACGCCGATAGAAATTAGCGAAACCTAAAAAGCGCTGCAACTCGACACGTGACCTTGGAACGGGCCAATCACTGACAGCTTGGACCTTAGCGGAATCCATCAGAATGCCTTCAGCGGAAATAACGGAACCGAGAAAAGTAACGGAGGAGACATGAAAAGAGCACTTCTCAGCCTTTACGTAGAGACAATTCTCTAAAAGGCGCTGTAGAACACGTCGAACGTGCTGAACATGAATCTCGAGTGACGGTGAAAAAATCAGGATATCGTCAAGATAGACAAAAACAAAGATGTTCAGCATGTCTCTCAGAACATCATTAACTAATGCCTGAAAAACAGCTGGCGCATTGGCGAGACCAAACGGCAGAACCCGGTACTCAAAATGCCCTAACGGAGTGTTAAACGCCGTTTTCCACTCGTCCCCCTCTCTGATGCGCACGAGATGGTAAGCGTTACGAAGGTCCAACTTAGTAAAGCACCTGGCTCCCTGCAGAATCTCGAAGGCTGATGACATAAGGGGAAGCGGATAACGATTCTTAACCGTTATGTCATTCAGCCCTCGATAATCCACGCAGGGGCGCAGAGTACCGTCCTTCTTCTTAACAAAAAGAACCCCGCCCCGGCCGGAGAGGAAGAAGGCACTATGGTACCGGCGTCAAGAGACACAGATAAATAATCCTCGAGAGCCTTACGTTCGGGAGCCGACAGAGAGTATAGTCTACCCCGAGGAGGAGTGGTCCCCGGAAGGAGATCAATACTACAATCATACGACCGGTGAGGAGGAAGGGAGTTGGCTCGGGACCGACTGAAGACCGTGCGCAGATCATGATATTCCTCCGGCACTCCTGTCAAATCGCCAGGTTCCTCCTGAGAAGTGGGGACAGAAGAAATGGGAGGGATGGCAGACATTAAGCACTTCACATGACAAGATACGTTCCAGGATAGGATAGAATTACAAGACCAATTAATAGAAGGATTATGACATACTAGCCAGGGATGACCCAAAACAACAGGTGTGAAAGGTGAACGAAAAATCAAAAAAGAAATAGTCTCACTGTGGTTACCAGATACTGTGAGAGTTAAAGGTAGTGTCTCAAATCTGATACTGGGAAGATGACTACCATCTAAGGCAAACATGGGCGTAGGCTTGTCTAACTGTCTGAAAGGAATGTTATGTTTCCGAACCCATGCTTCGTCCATGAAACAACCCTCAGCCCCAGAGTCAATCAAGGCACTGCATGTAGCACCCGAACCGGTCCAGCGTAGATGGACCGACATAGTAGTACAAGATCTAGATGAAGAGACCTGAGTAGTAGCGCTCACCAGTAGCCCTCCGCTTACTGATGGGCTCTGGCCTCTTACTGGACATGAATTAACAAAATGTCCATCAAATCCGCAATAGAGGCACAGGCGGTTGGTGATCCTCCGTTCCCTCTCCTTAGTCGAGATGCGAATCCCTCCCAGCTGCATGGGCTCAGTCTCAGAGCCAGAGGAGGGAGATGGTTGCGATGCGGAGCAGGGAAACACCGTTGATGCGAGCTCTCTTCCACGAGCCTGGTGACGAAGATCTACCCGTCGTTCTATGCGGATGGCGAGAGCAATCAAAGAGTCCACACTGGAAGGAACCTCCCGAGAGAGAATCTCATCTTTGACCACTGTGTGGAGTCCCTCCAGAAAACGAGCGAGCAGCGCCGGCTCGTTCCAGTCACTAGAGGCAGCAAGAGTACGAAACTCTATAGAGTAATCCGTTATGGATCGATCACCTTGGCATAGGGAAGCCAGGACCCTAGAAGCCTCCCCACCAAAAACTGAACGGTCAAAAACCCGAATCATCTCCTCTTTAAAGTTCTGGTAATTGTTAGAACAATCAGCCCTTGCCTCCCAGATAGCTGTGCCCCACTCTCGGGCCCGGCCAGTAAGGAGTGAAATGACGTAAGCAACCCGAGCTCTCTCTCTAGAGTATGTGTTGGGTTGGAGAGAGAACACAATCTCACACTGGGTGAGAAAGGAGCGGCACTCAGTGGGCTGCCCGGAGTAGCAAGGTGGGTTATTAACCCTAGGTTCTGGAGGCTCGGCAGGCCAGGAAGTAACAGGTGGCACGAGACGAAGACTCTGGAACTGTCCAGAGAGGTCGGAAACCTGAGCGGCCAGGCTCTCCACGGCATGGCGAGCAGCAGACAATTCCTGCTAGTGTCTGCCGAGCATGGCTCCTTGGATCTCGACGGCAGTGTTACGAGCGTCTGTAGTCGCTGGGTCCATTCCTTGGTCGGATCCTTCTGTCATGCAGGTGAATGAGGACCCAAAAGCGACTTGGCGAAAACAGAGTATTTAATCCAGAATAAACTTTACAAAACAAAAAGCATAATACTACACGTAAAGACGAGAACGGACTGGAGACTTGATCGAGAACTGCAGGTTGCCTCGGGAAGGCACTTGAACCTAGCAGACTCAGACACCTGCTCACCACGCAGCATCTGAGGGAAACACGACACGACAGGGCAAAACACAGCACGGTGAATTATAAATGAGGATCCGACAGGGCAGGTACGGGAAACAAGGAGTGAAATAGGGACTCTAATCAGGGAAAAGGATCGGGAACAGGTGTGGGAAGACTAAATGATGATTAGGGGAATAGGAACAGCTGGGAGCAGGAACGGAACGATAGAGAGAAGAGAGAGCGAGAGAGTGAGAGAGGGAGGGGGAGAGAGAGGGATAGAAAGAGGGAAAGAACCTAATAAGACCAGCAGAGGGAAACGAATAGAATGGGAAGCACAGGGACAAGACAAGATAATAAATGACAAAACATGACAAGTGGTTTGAGTGTTGGACTAGTAACCGGAAGTTTGCAAGTTCAAATCCCCAAGCTGACAAGGTACAAATCTGTCGTCTGCCCCTGAACAGGCAGTTAACCCACTGTTCCTAGACTGTCATTGAAAATAAGAATTTGCTCTTAACTGACTTGCCTAGTTAAATAAAGGTCAAATAAAACCCAACTCCTATGACATGTACATATTGTGTAGATGAAAATTCCACTAATCATGAGGCAGTATAAATGCACTTATAAGGCATTATGTTTGTGTGACTCATGTAAAGTGTTACCATGTTCAGATTCACTAGGTGTGTAACTTTCACATCTTATCGTAGAACTTAACTGATATAAAGTCCTTTCAATATTAGCACAGGGTTGAGAATCTGTTAAGAATCTGTTAAGTGCATTGATACTGGCTGGCTTGTTGAGCTGCAGGCCAAGACACACACACACACGCATGCAGGTACAAACACACACACACACATTTCTCTGGAGAGGGGGGATTCAAAAAGGTGGGCTTGTTTTAATTCCCTATTCTCTGTGATCTGGTCTTCAGTGGTACTGCCAAACCAACGGCGCGGTTCTGTCACAACGCATCTCCCCCGCTCCACTCCACTCGAACCCATTTGCTGTGGTGTATCGTATTGTGTATGCCTCCTCTGGTCCTGGAAGAGCGAATGCATCAACACGAGGCCAAGAGACCCTCATGGGAACCCCTCGTAAATGTCCTAGGAGTTACAGTGACATCATAGACCAGTTTATTGGGTTCCAGTACATTGGAGACAGACTGTGAGGGGGAAAGGGAAAGTATTGGTCAGAAGCAGCTGTCAGTTGCATACTCAACAAGCTCACAATAGTGAATAGGTGGAGTAAGAGGGGTGCCAAGGTATTTGGATCAAAACTACACCTGACTTGCTCTAACCTTTAGCTGGTATATGACATGATGTGACACGATATCTTAAGACAAGCCTCAGATTCACGCTGACTGACTGCTTACAATAGGGATTCAAAGATTTGTTCACACTTCACCACACTTAGAGACATTTTGTTTGTTTTCACGAGCGGAAACAAAACAAAACTCTTCACACAGTGAATGTCCTCCTGCAACTACAAAGGAACGCCAGCAGTCAGACCTATGTTCTCCGTCACACATCTTCGAAAGGGAAGCCCTCTACGTGAACAGCCATACGTGCTAGTGTTGTCAAGATACCATAACAGAGAGAGAGGGATAGGGTGAGAAGGAGGGGTAGAGAGATAGGGGGAGAGAAGGGGGGGGAAGAGAGATAGGGAGAGAGAAGGGGGGGAAGAGAGAGATAGGGGAAGAGGGAAGGGGGAAATATTTTTAAAAAGAGAGAAAATACAGGAGGCTACACTGCCGGAAGTCGCCCTGCATGCCTGCAGCCGTGCCCGACGAGGTTGACTTGGAATGATTACCTTCGTCACTCTTGTGCAAGGTGCAAATGGTTTGGAGCGCTGCCACTACACCGATTTCAGGACAGGTGACGCAAGAGCTGAATGACTGGGGAAGCAACTGCAGGAGGGGTAATGATTCACAAGAATTGCAATGTGATCTCTTTCAAAACCAATATCACTACATCATGCCATCATATACTGTAAGTGTGTTGGGTCAGTTGGATTAAAGTGAACATCTCTCCAGGTCATTGGAGCTAGATGACAATCCTGCGTTTCCCTGATGCCTAACGAAAATGTACAGGGGTTGAATAACACAAGATGTCTCCCAGATGCAACTAAATTATTAGTTGGGGTAATGCAAGGCTGTACAGACTTAGGACCTTAACTTTAATTCGACCACCCTGTTGCGGGAGAGCTTCCTTGAAAAGTCCATTCATTATAATTAACATGATACTTGAAATGTACTGCTGCTGCAGGATTATTTACCTACTGTAGCAAACTGTTTCAAAATAAGATCCTACATCTGTACATTCACAGTTAACAGACATGGTATATTTTAGGTCTCTTTTTTACTTTTAGTGTCAGAACCTCGGTTAATGCAGGTTTTAAAATCATCCACGTTATGCTCATCACACATAAGATCTGTCACGACTTCTACTGAAGTCGTTGCCTCTCCTTGTTCGGGCGGCGCTCGGCGTTCGACGTCACCGGTCTTCTAGCCATCATTGATCCTTTTTTCATTTTCCATTGGTTTTGTCTTGTCTTCCCACACACCTGTTTTCAATCCCATTCATTCCCTGTTGTGTATTTAACCCTCTGTTTCCCCTCATGTCTTTGTCAGAGATTGTTTTATTGTCAGTGTAGTGTATTTGTTGTATTAGGTGAGCGTCGGGTCCTCGTACCCATGTTTGTTTGTTTATGTACGTTAGTGTTATGGAGCATACTCCGTGGACTTTATTAAAAGACTCCATTTTACACTCCATTTGACTCTCCTGCACCTGACTTCCCTGTCACCTATTACACCTATGTATGACAAGATCCGTGAAATGTGTCAAGGATGTATAGAAATGCCACCCACAGCAGTAATAGTTAACGATCCTGAGTTTGATGATCTACTTCTTCTCAAACACTACAGATATCAGGGGGGACTGGGGGACCTACATGTCAATAAAAATATAAGCAACATAATTCAAGGCTTTGCTATGATATAAATGCTTGCTGGTCTCTGACTTGTTCCTCTCCCTCCGTAGCACTTGGAAACATTGGTGCTGTCAAATTAGGATATGGAGTTAAACGATTTCTAATGACGTCCAACACACCTGTGTAATTTGATGGTGAATTGTGATTAAACGTTTGTAATGAACTAAATCGTAAAGAAACTAAACCTAAATAAATATAGGACAACATATATTTTGAGCGTTTGTGTAAATTATTTTCATGTTCTCCAAAGTAGCCTGGTAGGGACAAATACATTTTGTACGATCCAACTGATACTTTCAACACTTCTCATAAAGTCAGCGTATAATATTGCTAAGACTCATATTCACTCAGAAAGCATGTATACCCTTACTGTGAGAGTGAGAAGACTTTAAGGTTTGAGTTTTATTACACTCATATAGCAGTCAATACACATTGAAATCCATGAGCGTGCAAAATATTAAAGGATAAGAGCAACAAGATAATTATTAAAAGTGTCTCATTCGTAAATATGGGCCAGGTGACCACTAGTACAATTCAGTTGTCAACTTTTGTATAGTTGGTTTTGGCTGCGGGTGTCACGCCCTGACCTTAGAGAGCTGTTTATTTCTCTATTTGGTTAGGTTACGGTGTGATTTGGGGTGGGCATTCCATGTTATCTGTTTCTTTGTTTTTGGCCGAGTGCGGTTCCCAATCAGAGGCAGCTGTCCATCGTTGTCTCTGATTGGGAATCATACTTAGGCAGTCCTTTTTCCCTCTTTCATTTGTGGGATCTTATTTTTGCATTGGTTGTTATTTTGCCCTGCAGAACGTCACGTTCGTATTTGTTTTGTTGTTGTCGATGTTCATTAAAGAAATGAATAGAATGAACACGTACCACGCTGCACTTTGGTCCACTTCTTCCCATGACGATCATGACTGCCGGTGTTCCTGCCCGTCACTGTGTTTAATGGCGCTGAAATTGATTTTTTAAACATTTTTATTCTATACATTTTAGTGGAATGAAAAGTGTTACAATCCATCATGGTTAATAATAGCGTGTGCAAGTGACGCGTTTCTACGTTATACTTCCGTGTTCATGTCCCTGGTCTTTTGATTGGACTTCAAGATTATAACATCAAATTCATCAATACATGGTCATATAAGATACATACAGTACCGGTCCAAAATTTGGACACACCTACTCGTACAAGGGTTTTCCTTTATTTTTTGACTATTTTCTACATTGTAGAATAATAGTGAGGACATCAAACTACGAAATAACACATATGGAATCATGTAGTAACCAAAATATATTTTAGATGATATAATCTTCAAAGTAGCCACCCTTTGCCTTAATGGCAGCTTTGCACAATCTCGTCATTCTCCCAACCATTCACCTGGAACGCATTTCAATTAACATGTGTGACTTGTTAAAAGTTCATTTGTGGAATTTATTTCCTTCTTAATGCGTTTGAGCCAATCAGTAGTGTTGTGACAAGATGGGGGTGGTGTACAGAAGATAGCCCTATTTGGTAAAAGACCAAGTCCATATGTCAAGAACAGCTCAAATAAGCAAAGAGAAATGACAGTCCGTCATCTAACACTTGTTTGGTTACTACATGATTCCACGTGTGTTATTTCATAGTTTTGATGTCTTCACTACTTTTCTACAATGTAGAAAATAGTCAAATATAACGAAAAATCCTTGAACGAATAGGTGTGTCCAAATTTTTGACTGGTGCTGTATATACAATTATATTCATGTTTGTGGAAGAATGCCTTTTATGATGTTTTGCGCTGAAGACCATTGCGCTACGTTTCTTCCCTTTGAATACTATTCTAAAAGCTTAGAATGATTCAAAAACGACAAGGCTACTTGCCGCATCACTTGCATGTCGTATTGGTCAGCTATTATATAAGATATAATCAATGCTCTTCAGTTTACAAAGTCATACTCTTCTCATGTAGACTTTACAGTATGCTAATTATTACATTTATTGATACTACAGAAAGAACATAATGAATAATGCCGTTTTACTACAGAAAGGATGTTATAATTTAAGCGGTGTTACTACAGACATGGCATTATCATTTCAAAGGCCAGCTTCTCTGTGGTTGGAGCAGCTCCCGCCACCAGTCCCCAGTTGCTTTTCCGGGGCCCTTTCTCTGCTCTGATGTCTCATCTTAAGGTCACAGTGGATTTGGGGAACCTGGCCGGGGACTCCAGTCTAAACATCTGGCATCACACATCACAAACAGCTCAAACATCACACATCACAAACAGCTCAAACATCACACATCACAAACAGCTCAAACATCACACATCTCAAACAGCTCAAACGTCACACATCACAAACAGCTCAAACATCACACATCACAAACAGCTCAAACATCACACATCACAAACAGCTCAAACGTCACACATCACAAACAGCTCAAACATCACACATCACAAACAGCACAAACATCACACATCACAAACAGCTCAAACATCACACATCACAAACAGCTCAAACATCACACATCACAAACAGCTCAAACATCACACATCACAAACAGCTCAAACAGCTCAAACATCACACATCACAAACAGCTCAAACATCACACATCACAAACAGCTCAAACAGCTCAAACATCACACATCACAAAAGGCTCAAACATCACACATCACAAATAGCTCAAACATCACAAACAGCTCAAACAGCTCAAACATCACACATCACAAACAGCTCAAACATCACACATCACAAACAGCTCAAACATCACACATCACAAACAGCTCAAACATCACACATCACAAACAGCTCAAACAGCTCAAACATCACACATCACAAACAGCTCAAACATCACACATCACAAACAGCTCAAACATCACACACACAAAAACACACACGCACACACATACACACAAACAGTTCAGACATCACATAAAGCTTGGTCAAAGGGACATTTACCACGTGATGGGACATCATGGGAGACACATTGGCAGTTTGGCACAGACATAAACTTGTTAAATTCTCTCTTTGGTAACACTTTAACGTGCCTAGTCAGTTGAAATGTTGATACATAAAGACACATAACATGTTAAGCCTTATTCAAATCCATAATAAAGGCTCATAGATGTTTATAACAAGTTATTAAGCAAGTCAAATAAAGTAAACATTTTCCTAAAGTGTTACCTCACAGTTTTATGTAAAAGTCTGGTGTTCATTAATAAGCCAGGAAATCAATCAGTGAGCTGAGAGCAACTTAAGTTTGATTTTTTTTAAATAAAAAAACTATACACTAGAGCCAGCATGAGTCACAGTTTCCTATATAATGTATGTATTGAAATCATAATGTAAACAATGTTGGGGGCTAATGTTGCATTGTGCTGATAGTAAAGTCATGTTTAAAGCCTCAGAATCACACATGTGGTAGTTAAATAAGTTGGTTTCATGGGACAAATATGGTAGAAAAATGTGTTTATTGTATTGTACTGGAAGTACGACTCAATTCCCCAAACAATTGGAATTTGCATTTGTCTTCGGGTCCAAAGACACATGCTTAACCTGATTTGTCCTCTTGCTAAATAGTTGTTGTGCATAGTTGCTGTTTTTTACGCTTTGCCTCTCAAGCCTGTCCAGGGCTGAGATTCGTGTCCAGGGCTGTGGCTTGGGCTCGGCGTTCTTAGGGCAGAACTGTTGTGAGTCCATTGGTGAGGAGGACGGAGGAGGAGTTAGGGAGGGAGGATGGCTTTGAGAGGGACAGATGCTCCCGCAGGAGGTGGCCAGTTCTCCTCTCCTGTCCTCCTTGCTGAGCAGATGGACTCAGGAGACACACCACAGGAAGAGGTGCTGGACAGAGAAAATAGAGGGAGAGAGAGAGAGAGACAGAGAGAGAGAGAGACAGGGAGGGAGAGAGAGAGAGAGAGAGAGAGAGAGAGAGAGAGAGAGAGAGAGAGAGAGAGAGAGAGAGAGAGAGAGAGAGAGAGAGAGAGAGGGAGGGAGGGAGAGAGAGAGAGAGAGAGAGAGAGAGAGAGAGAGAGAGAGAGAGAGAGAGAGAAGGCGAAAGCACTGCAGAGAAAACAGCACGTTGAGGTAAACCAAGTTGAGGTAAACCAAGGGACACAGCATAAATAGCAAGGGGAGAGAGGATCAGTCAAAAAGAAACATGAGTAGCTATCTCAGCTATAGAACTTTATACACTGCGTGACTTATTATTGTACAGCCTTTGGTGCTCAAAGTACCGAAGTACAGATCAAAGAATAATCCGGACGTGACTTCAGAGGAGGGTCAATAGGTCTGTGTAACTTCGGGGTGAGGGGACTGTAGCCCCTCTCTGATTCCTATAACTCCGCTGTGTCGTTACAGAGAAATAGACACATTGGGGCTACGACGAGGTGAGGGCGAGGGAGGACTTTGTGGAAGAAAAACAGATCATTGTGATTACAAAGTTTCTGTGGATGGCCTAATATTGTGCTGAGGCTTTCTTTGTCTCCATGCTTATTCACTTGGGTGTTGGGTTTATTTGGGAAACATGAAAATGATGCGTGTTGTTAACTCCACTTAAAATGCATTGACACCTACTGAAAGATGTGAAATAAATGTTGTGTACTTTGTACAGAAGATCACATGCAAGAAATTGAGCGTTATACCGTATATATTGCATACCGAGGTGGGTAACAATTGGAATGTGGATAGTCCATCTATAGATCCTCTGCAGAATATCAGTAACATCTCAACTAACTATCTACTAACCCTAAACCTAGCGCTAACCCTAACCGTAAACCTTATCCTAACTCTACACTTAACCCTAGCCCGAACCTTAACCCTAACCCTTATTTTCAACCAAACCCTAACTGTAACCTTAGCAATCAGTTGCTTATTAACAGATAGTTTGTTGATAGATTAGTAATCTGGACTATCCAAATAAAGTGTAAGATATTTTGATAGCTTGGGGCTTTAACTATGTTAACTATCTAAGTGTGCCAAATAAATTATCTACAGCTCAGGGTTCCAGCTATGAGTTTGGTTTGCTAACGTGCTAGCAAAGTGGGTTACAGCAGGGACAATCAATACCCTCCTTTTCTTTACGACTGGAAAGAAATAGCACCCATTTTGCCACAACTTTGGAAGTATGCTTGGGGTCATTGTCCATTTGGAGACCCATTTGCGACCAAGCTTTAACTTCCTCGTTGATGTCTTGAGATCAATATATCCACATCAGTTTCCTACCTCATGATGCCATCTATTTTGTGAAGTGCACCAGTCCCTCCTGCAGGAAAACACCCCCACAACATGATGCTGCCACCACCGTGCTTCACGGTTGGGATGGTGTTCTTCGGCTTGCATGCCTCCCCCTTTTTCCTGCAAACAAAATGATGGTCATTATGGCCAAACAGTTCTATTTTTGTTTCATCAAACCAGAGGACATTTCTCCAAAAAGTACGACCTTTGTCCCCATGTGCAGTTGCAAACCGTTGTCTGGCTTTTATATAGCTGTTTTAGAGCAGTGGCTTCTTCTTTGCTGAGCGGCCTTTCAGGTTATGTCAATATAGGACTCGTTTTACAAGGTCCTTTGCTGTTGTTCTGGGATTGATGTGCACTTTTCGCACCAAAGTACGTTCATCTCTAGGAGACATCTCTCCTTCCTGAGTGGTATGACGGCTGCGTGGTCCCATGGTGTTTATACTTGCGTACTATTGTTTGTACAGATGAACGTGGTCCTTCTGTAGCTCAGTTGGTAGAGCATGGCGCTTGTAATGCCAGGGTTCGATCCCCGGGACCACCCATACGTAGAATGTATGCACACATGACTGTAAGTCGCTTTGGATAAAAGCGTCTGCTAAATGGCATATATTATTATTATTATATATATTATATTATTATTACCTTCAGGCATTTGAAATTGCTCCCAAGGATGAACCAGACTTGTGGAGGTCTACCATCATTTTTCGTCTGATTTCTTTTGATTTTTCCATGATGTCAAGCAAAGAGGCACTGAGTTTGAAGGTAGGCCTTGAACTACGGGTACATCCACAGGTACACCTCCAATTGACTCACATGATGTCAATTAGCCTATCAGAAGCTTCTAAATCCATGACATCCTTTCCTGGACTTTTCCAAACTGTTAAAGGCGCAGTCAACTGTAAATGTAAACTTCTGAGCCACTGGAATTGTGATACAGGGGCCAAATGAAATAATCTGTCGAAACAACTGTTGGAAAAATTACTTGCGTCAGGTGCAAAATACATGTCCTAACCGTCTTGCCAAAACTATAGTTTGTTAACAAGAAATTTGTGGAGTGGTTGAAAAACGAGTTTTAATGACTCCAACCTAAGTGTATGTAAACTTCCGACTTCAACTGTATTTAGCAGATGTTATTGCTGGTGTAGCAACGAGCATGTGTTCCTAGCTCCAACAGTGCAGTAATATCTAACAATTCACAACAATACACACAAATCTAAAGTAAAAGAATGGAGTTAAGAAATATATAAATATTAGGACGAGCAATGTCGGAGTGGTATTGACTAAAATACAGTAGAATAGAATACAGTATATACAGTACATATGAGATGAGTAAAGCAGTATGTAAACATTTTTAAAGTGAGTAGTGTTCCATTATTAAAGTGACCAGTGACTTCATGTCCATGTATATAGGGCAGCAGCCTCTAAAGTGTAGGGTTGAGTAACCGGGTGGTAGCCGGCTACTGATGGCTATTTAACAGTCTAATGGCCTTGAGATAGAAACTGTTTTTCTGTCTCTCGGTCCCAGCTTTGATGCACCTGTACTGACCTCCCCTTCTGGATGGTAGCGGGGTGAACAGGCCGTGGCTCAGGTGGCTGATTATCCTTGATCTTTTTGACCTTCCTGTGACATTGAGTGCTGTATGTGTCCTGGAGGGCACGCAGTGTACTGAAATGGTGATGCGTTGGGCAGACCACCCTCTGGAGAGCCCTGCGGTTGCGGGCAGTGCAGCTGCCGTACCAGGCGGTGATACAGCCCGACAGGATGCTCTCAATTGTGCATCTGTAAAACTGTGAATGTGGATATGGGAGTGCTCCCTCTGCTCTTTCCTGAAGTCCACGATCAGCTCCTTCGTTTTGTTGACGTTGAGGGAGAGGTTATTTTCCTGGCACCACTCCGCCAGGGACCTCACCTCCTCCCTGTAGGCCATCTCGTCATTGTTGATAATCTGGCCTACCACTGTTGCGTCGTCTGCAAACTTGATGATTGTGTTGGAGGCATGCGCGGGGCTGAGCTGAGCATGCACCCGGGGCTGAGCACGCACCCTTGAGGGGGAACGTTATAAAGGTATGAAAATCTGGATACTGTCCAACCCTATTTGGCACTACAGGCAGTGAGCCCATGAAGACTGGGTGTGATGAGGATTTCCTTGGCTTTAACACTTCCTAATTTCTGGCCCAGTGATCACTGCATGTACATACCATGGAATGGAATAAAATGACCCCGAAGCAAACTATTTCAAATGGATCCAGCAAATTTCTTTTGACCAATCAATCATTTGATATTATTGTACACTGAGGCCTTATCCTAATACATAGAACCCCACATAGAATCCATGGAAACCACATATAACACACAGAACCCCACATAGAACACCAAATACAGACCTGGAGCCAGGATAAAGTGACTAAGGGGGCAGTTGAAATTGAACAGGGGGTACAATTCTGGGGGGTTCTCGCATTGGAATAACATTGAATTCTGCTTGTATCACGCTATACCACTCTGAGACCATTGATTGAGTGCTTTTGAAATGACAGGTTGGCGTGAAATCTCTAGCCTATCTCTGCCAGGCATCAGCACAAAGGACACTATCCTACCCACTACAGCAAGGCCGTTTTTGTAACTAATTGAGGCTATAAGAGAGATAGTGTAATTCATCTGTCACAAACAGCCTTTGTGAATGCAGCCGTACACACAGCTGTCTTACCAAAATAAAGAAAACTAAACACTGAAAATAGTAGCCTAGATATTCATGCATGCAAAACAAAACACAGAATAGCAATTTGGCTTAGAATACCGACACAACTGCAAATGTGAACGAACGAATGCTACCAGAACAAAACAGCGCTACCAAGTAGGGCTAGTAAACAAAAGATCCGATCGATAAAGGCATGGCACAATATATACTGAACAAAAATATGAACTCAACATGTAAAGTGTCAGTCCCATGTTTCATGAGTTGAAATGTTTTATAAACACTAAAAATGCATTTCTGTCAAATTCTGTACACAATTTTGTTTACATCCCTGTTGGTGAGCATTTACCTTTGACAAGATAATCCATCCATCTGACAAGTGTGGCATGTCAAGAAGCTGATTAAAGAGCATGGTCATTACACAGGTGCACCTTGTACTAGGGACAATAAAAGGCCACTCTAAAATGTGTAGTTTTGTCACGCAACACAATGTCACAGATGTCTTGAGGGAGCGTGCAATTGGCATGCTGACTGCAGGAATGTCCACCAGCGCTGATGCCGGAGAATTGAATGTTAATTGTTCTACCATAACCTGCCTCCGATATCATTTTAGAGAATTTAGCAATACATCCAACCGGCCTCACAACCGCAGACCACATGTGACTACGCCAGCCCAGGACCTCCACATTCGGCTTCTCCACCTGCAAGATTGTCTAAGATCAAACATTCGGACAGCTGTTGAAACTGGGGGTTTGCAAAACTGAAACATTTCTGCACAAACTGTCAGAAACCATCTCAGGGAAGCTCATCTGCTTGCTCGTCATCCACATCAGGTCTTAATCTGACAGCAATACAGCATCGTAACCAACTTCAGGTGCAAATACTCACCTGTGATGGCCACTGGCACGCTGGAGATGTGTGCTCTTCATGGATGAATCCTGGTTTCAACTGTACCTGGAAGCTGAACATGTCCCAGTTCTTCCACACTCACCAGACATGTCACCCATTGAGCATGTTTGGGATGCCCTGGATCGACTTGTACGACAGCATGTTCCAGTTCCCGCCAATATCCAGCAACTTCACACAGCCATTGAAGAGGAGTGAGACAACATTCCAACGACCACAATCAACAGCCTGATCAACTCTATGTGAAGGAGATCTATCGTGCTGCATGAGGCAAATGGTGGTCACACTAAATAATGACTGGTTTTCTGATCCACGCCCCTACATTTTTTAAAGGTATCTCTGACCAACAGATGCATATCTGTAGAAAGAAAAAGAAAGAAGGAAGGGAAGCGCTGCTAAGGTAGACAATAGTAGGTTTTGGTAGACGGAAGGTGCTCTTTGGTAAAAGGGTCATCAAAAGAAATAAGGACCAAGGCACTCTTCATACAATTAAGTAAAATTGGCTTCATTTGTATGGCATGTTCAATGGAAACAAGGTTAACAAACTCTGGTGTGTTTCGGCTGCATGGCCTTCGTCGGGAGTACAAAGATATAATACAATGTCCTATTTTGAACAGCTTTTTCCAATCTGATTTGATTATCTGTATTCCCAGTCATGTGAAATCCAAGGATTTGGGCCTAATGAATGTACTTAAATTGACAAATTTCCTTATATGAACTGTAACTCAGTAAAATCTTTGAAATTGTTACTTGTTGCATTTATATTTTTTACACATCGACTTGGTTCTGGTACCCCGTGTATATAGCCAAGTTATCATTACTCATTATGCATTTATTCCTTGTCTTGTTATCTTTCTATTTATTCCTTGTGTCATTACTTTTCTATTTCTTTCTATTTTTTTCAAGTTTTTTTTCTTCTTTCTCTGCGTTGTTGGGAAGGGCCCGTAATTACGCATTTCAGTGTTAGTATATACCTATTGTTTACGAAGCATGTGACAAATACAATTGTATTTAATTTGACATAGAACCCTAAATAGAACACGTAGAACCCTACACAGAACACAGAACCACACATACAACCCCACATAGAATCCCACATGGATCATACAACCTGACATAGAACACATAGAACCCCACATAGAACCCCTTCTAAGAGGAGAGACCATTTTCCAGTTCTCCCTTAAAGGTCCAACTTACTCACCACTGTCATTGTGCTGCTTTCTTTCTTGACTTGGCCAAATCTTTTGATACGGTAGATCCTTTAATTATTGTGGGTCGGCTAAGGGGTATTGGTGTCTCTGAGGGGCCTTTGGCCTGGTTTGCTGTCTACATCTCTCAAAGAGTGCAAAGTGTAAAGTCAGAAACATCTGCTATCTCGGCCACCGCCTGTCACCAAGGGAGTACCTCAAGGCTCGATCCTAAGCCTCACGCTCTTCTCAATTTACATCAACAACATAGCCCAGGCAGTAGGTAGCTCTCTCATCCATTTATATGTAGATTATTGAGTCTTATACTCAGCTGCCCCCCCCCCCCCCGGTGTGATTATGATCTCTGAGGGTTTAGAGCTTAATGTACCTCATACAAGTACTTGGGAGTATAGCTAGACAGTACTCTGTCCTTCTCTCTGCACATATCCAAGCTGCAGGCTAAGGTTAAATCTAAAATTGGTTTCCTCTATCGTAATCGCTCCTCTTTTACCCCAGCTGCCAAACTAACCCTAATTCAGATGACCATCCTAACCATGCTAGATTACGTATACGTAGTTTATAGACCGGCAGGTAAGGATGCTCTCGAGTGGCTAGACGTTCTTTACCATTCGGACATCAGATTTGTCACCAATGTTCCTTATAGGACACATCACTGCACTCTATACTACTCTGTAAACTGGCCATCTCTGTATATGTGGCACAAGACCCACTGGCTGATTTTTATTTATAAAACATCCTCCACATGCAGCACCCATTCGGCCAGTCACATTCTGTTAAAGGTCCACAAAGCACACACATCCCTGGGTTGCTCCACTTTTCAGTTCGCTGCAGCTAGCGAGCGGAATGAGCTGCAAAAAACACTCAAACTGGACAGTTTTATCGCCATCTTGACATTTAAAGACTCAATAATGGACACTCTTACTGACACTTGTGGCTGCTTCGCGTGATGTATTGTTGTCTTTACCTTTTTGCCTTTCGTACTGCTGCCTGTGCATAACAATGTTTGTGCCATGTCTGTGCTGCTACCATGTTGTGTTGCTGTGATGTTGGGGTGCTACCATGTTGTGTTGTTGTCTCTCTTTATGTAGTGTGGTGGTGTATATTTTGTTGTGATGTGTGTTTTGTCTACATTTAAATGTTTTATCCCAGCCGTTGTCCCCACAGGAGGCCTTCTGCCTCTTGGTAGGTCGTCATTGTAAATAAGAATATGTTCGTAGGCCCTTTCCTGCAGTCAAATAACCTAGTGGTCTTATGGGTCGAATGTTATAAATATTTTTCATAACTTCGTAATTAATAAACATTTTTAAAAAATATATACACACAGAAAATCAGGTGTTTCTATGTCAAACAGTTGTGTTATATTTCAGTCTTCTGTGATGTATATAAAGTGTAATATTGGGATGCAAACTCAAAATGCAATACATTTCAACTTTTTTTTAAAACTATTTTTCGTAGTATCCAATTGGTAGTTACAGTCTTGTCCCACCACTGCAACTCCCATACGGACTCGGGAGAGGCGAAGGTCGAAAGCCGTGCATCCTCCGAAACACAACCCAGTCAAGCCACACTGCTTCTTGACACAACGCCCGCTTAACCCAGAAGCACCATTGTGTTGGAGGAAACATCATACACCTGGCGACCATGTCAGCGTGCTTTGCGCCCGGCCCGTCACAGTAGTCGCTTACGCGTGATGGGACAAGAACATCCCTGTCGCAAAACCCTTCCCTAATCCAGATGACGCTGGGCCAATTGTGCACCACCCCATGGGTCTCGCGGTCACGGCCGGCTGTGTCAGAGCCTGGACTCAAACCAGGATCTCTAGATGCAGAGCTTGCACTGTGATGCAGTGCCTAAGACTACTGCGCCTCTCAGGAGGCTGTCTTTCTTTTTTAAGCAGATAGCCTTGTGTATGAGGTGTATACTTTTGTTTCAAAGTAGATTTGTTTAAGACTACCAATAAACACTCTGTCTCTGATTTAGCCTGTTGCAGTAAAAGGTTTATTGACCCTTAAATAAATAAAAATAATAAAAACATATTCTCATGCTGGGGCAGATCTAGAGAGTGTCACTTCAAACAGCTGAGCCAAACAGCTGAACACACACACACACACACACACACACACACACACACACACACACACACACACACACACACACACACACACACACACACACACACACACACACACACACACACACACACACACACACACACACACACACACACACACACACACACACACACACACACACACACACACACACACACACACACACACACACACACACACACACACACACACACACACACACACACACACACACACACACACACACACACACACACACACACACACAGCTCCTTTACCACCGATCTATTTGTCTTTGTCATCAATATCTCACTGTCCAAGTGTCTGAAATAATCTGCATAAAGCACAGCCTTCAAAGGAGATTGATACTTATAGTAAAGTAGCAGTCGTCTTTCTATTGGATATGACGTCATGCCTCGTATTTTTGTTGTCTGAGGTCAGAATGCGACATCTTGTTTACGGAATACACTTCAGGATGTCTTACTCTCCAACTTCACTGTGTTATTTATGTGATCAAAAATCAATTAGGCTTCAACAGTGTTTGATTCACTGGCTGTAGAAGAAAGGAGTATCATTTTTACCAGAATGTAATGAAAAGCATCTTGCAATTTGAGACTATGACGCCTCTAATTTTTTCCCCCTTCTTTCTATTCCACTTCCAGTGGAGTCACACACACACACACACATGGACAGAGAGAGAGAGAGAGAGAGCGACAACCACAGTTTGCCTCGAAGGCGCCTGTTCTCCCCCTCTCCTTTAGAAATGAGTGTTTGGTGTAACGTGACACATATTTTTCTCATTAGTGTGTTATCAAGTTGCGGTGCCGTCACACTGCTGATTAGCTGGAGGAATCAGACTGAAGGGTTACAGTGGTACTGTGAATGTTCTTTCAATTCCAATATTTAAATCCACAACATGTGGACTATATAGAACTCTTCTTATACAAGGCGGTTATGCCAGTCTAGTTATTGATATTGGCAGTCATGAATGATTGCGTTTACAACAGAGATTTGTGAAAGATGGTTGCTGGTTATGTGTTTCAAACAATGTTAGTAATTTACATTTACATTTAAGTCATTTAGCAGACGCTCTTATCCAGAGCGACTTACAAATTGGTGCATTCACCTTATGACATCCAGTGGAACAACCACTTTACAATAGTGCATCTAAATATTTTAAGGGGGGGGGGGGGTGAGAAGGATTACTTTATCCTATCCTAGGTATTCCTTAAAGAGGTGGGGTTTCAAGTGTCTCCGGAAGGTGGTGATTGACTCCGCTGTCCTGGCGTCGTGAGGGAGTTTGTTCCACCATTGGGGAGCCAGAGCAGCGAACAGTTTTGACTGAGCTGAGCGGGAACTGTACTTCCTCAGTGGTAGGGAGGCGAGCAGGCTAGAGGTGGATGAACGCAGTGCCCTTATTTGGGTGTAGGGCCTGATCAGAGCCTGGAGGTACTGAGGTGCCGTTCCCCTCACAGCTCCGTAGGCAAGCACCATGGTCTTGTAGCGGATGCGAGCTTCAACTGGAAGCCAGTGGAGAGAGCGGAGGAGCGGGGTGACGTGAGAGAACTTGGGAAGGTTGAACACTAGACGGGCTGCGGCGTTCTGGATGAGTTGTAGGGGTTTAATGGCACAGGCAGGGAGCCCAGCCAACAGCGAGTTGCAGTAATCCAGACGGGAGATGACAAGTGCCTGCATTAGGACCTGCGCCGCTTCCTGTGTGAGGCAGGGTCGTACTCTGCGGATGTTGTAGAGCATGAACCTACAGGAACGGGCCACCGCCTTGATGTTAGTTGAGAACGACAGTTTGTTGTCCAGGATCACGCCAAGGTTCTTAGCGCTCTGGGAGGAGGACACAATGGAGTTGTCAACCGTGATGGCGAGATCATGGAACGGGCAGTCCTTCCCCGGGAGGAAGAGCAGCTCCGTCTTGCCGAAGTTCAGCTTGAGGTGGTGATCCGTCATCCACACTGATATGTCTGCCAGACATGCAGAGATGCGATTCGCCACCTGGTCATCAGAAGGGGGAAAGGAGAAGATTAATTGTGTGTCGTCTGCATAGCAATGATAGGAGAGACCATGTGAGGTTATGACAGAGCCAAGTGACTTGGTGTATAGCGAGAATAGGAGAGGGCCTAGAACAGAGCCCTGGGGGACACCAGTGGTGAGAGCGCGTGGTGAGGAGACAGATTCTCGCCACGCCACCTGGTAGGAGCGACCTGTCAGGTAGGACGCAATCCAAGCGTGGGCCGCGCCGGAGATGCCCAACTCGGAGAGGGTGGAGAGGAGGATCTGATGGTTCACAGTATCGAAGGCAGCCGATAGGTCTAGAAGGATGAGAGCAGAGGAGAGAGAGTTAGCTTTAGCGGTGCGGAGCGCCTCCGTGATACAGAGAAGAGCAGTCTCAGTTGAATGACTAGTCTTGAAACCTGACTGATTTGGATCAAGAAGGTCATTCTGAGAGAGATAGCGGGAGAGCTGACCAAGGACGGCACGTTCAAGAGTTTTGGAGAGAAAAGAAAGAAGGGATACTGGTCTGTAGTTGTTGACATCGGAGGGATCGAGTGTAGGTTTTTTCAGAAGGGGTGCAACTCTCGCTCTCTTGAAGACGGAAGGGACGTAGCCAGCGGTCAGGGATAAGTTGATGAGCGAGGTGAGGTAAGGGAGAAGGTCTCCGGAAATGGTCTGGAGAAGAGAGGAGGGGATAGGGTCGAGCGGGCAGGTTGTTGGGCGGCCGGCCGTCACAAGACGCGAGATTTCATCTGGAGAGAGAGGGGAGAAAGAGGTCAGAGCACAGGGTAGGGCAGTGTGAGCAGAACCAGCGGTGTTGTTTGACTTAGCAAACGAGGATCGGATGTCGTCGATCTTCTTTTCAAAATGGTTGACGAAGTCATCTGCAGAGAGGGGGAGGGGGAGGGGGAGGAGGATTCAGGAGGGAGGAGAAGGTGGCAAAGAGCTTCCTAGGGTTAGAGGCAGATGCTTGGAATTTAGAGTGGTAGAAAGTGGCTTTAGCAGCAGAGACAGAGGAGGAAAATGTAGAGAGGAGGGAGTGAAAGGATGCCAGGTCCGCAGGGAGGCGAGTTTTCCTCCATTTCCGCTCGGCCTTCCGGAGCCCTGTTCTGTGAGCTCGCATTGAGTCGTCAAGCCACGGAGCGGGAGGGGAGGACCGAGCCGGCCTGGAAGATAGGGGACATAGAGAGTCAAAGGATGCAGAAAGGGAGGAGAGGAGGGTTGAGGAGGCAGAATCAGGAGATAGGTTGGAGAAGGTTTGAGCAGAGGGAAGAGATGATAGGATGGAAGAGGAGAGAGTAGCGGGGGAGAGGGAGCGAAGGTTGGGACGGCGCGATACCATCCGAGTAGGGGCAGTGTGGGAAGTGTTGGATGAGAGCGAGAGGGAAAAGGATACAAGGTAGTGGTCGGAGACTTGGAGGGGAGTTGCAATGAGGTTAGTGGAAGAACAGCATCTAGTAAAGATGAGGTCGAGCGTATTGCCTGCCTTGTGAGTAGGGGGGGAAGGTGAGAGGGTGAGGTCAAAAGAGGAGAGGAGTGGAAAGAAGGTTGCAGAGAGGAATGAGTCAAAGGTAGACGTGGGGAGGTTAAAGTCGCCCAGAACTGTGAGAGGTGAGCCGTCCTCAGGAAAGGAGCTTATCAAGGCATCAAGCTCATTGATGAACTCTCCGAGGGGACCTGGAGGGCGATAAATGATAAGGATGTTAAGCTTGAAAGGGCTGGTAACTGTGACAGCATGAAATTCAAAGGAGGCGATAGACAGATGGGTAAGGGGAGAAAGAGAGAATGACCACATGGGAGAGATAAGGATCCCTATGCCACCACCCCGCTGACCAGAAGCTCTCGGGGTGTGCGAGAACACGTGGGCGGACGAATGTAATGTAGTAATGTAATGTAACCAGTTCTAATGTCCAAGTTTGCCAAATGATGAAGTTTTCCACCTGACAAACTGCTTCCTGGCTTACAGTACAACTTTTAAACATTTGACCCTTAGTAAGGGCATGAGGTCGCTGCTCAGGGGGTTTTCTTGACTCTTGTGACAGATTTGTTAGCGCTCATGGGTTCTGAGATTCTGGGTTCTCAAAGCTGTAACTAATTGACATGTTCAGTCGGTATCCCTCTAGATTTTCATCGTGGCTACGATATTCAAATCATTAAACAACACCTTTTCTATGTAGGAGACACTCCATGTTTTAAATGTATTTGAACCATTTATCACCACAGAAACATTTGAGTAATTAACTGGGTGACCGTTTATTTAAAAGCTTTTGAAGATTTAATTCTGAAAAAACACCTGGAGCACAAAATATGAAACTGACATCTTCTCACTCAGCTGTTTATTGATCAGAGAGCTGAGCTAATATAATGTCCTCATCTTAATCCATCCAAGTCTGATTTCCCCAGTTAAACGTATCCATTAATCTACTAGAAGGAGCTGATCTTATCACTGTTAAATAAGCAGGAGGCATTCTTCTCAATGCAACAACTTTGCATAGCTCTATTCTCTTTGGACCAGCCGCATTACTGTCCAACCCATAATATGTACCTAAGATACATGTCCGTTCAGCATCTACTGCCAAAGTTCTTGTTTTTCTTGGAGACCTGTTCCATCTCACACTAGAAGTGACATTCTCTGTCAGGGCCACCATATCAAGTGTCCAGCTCCCCTTTCCCAATCATCAAGATAATATGGTGTTCTGGGATAATTGCTTAACAAATGCTTTTCACACAATGCTGTTCTGGAAAAACTTTCACACAAGAGCACCATTCTGGAATGTTCTAGAATTTGTACGTGTTCTGGAATCCTCAAGTCGGTCCCATCGTCCCTGTTTGACGAGAGTCATTCCACTCGCTGACCATGTCTCTGTGAGTCCAAGACGACAATCACTGAAACACACTGCACAGCACTAAAAGTTGACTGGGCACAGGGGTTGAATCTCCCTGCTAGGATCTAAAGCACTGACGCGTTTTCCCTTGTGTGGTATCACCGCCAGGGTTTGTAAATGCACTAAGACAAAGTTATGATATAATATGATTTATCATTGCTGGGTTTAATATAGAGGAGGTGTGAACACAAAGCCTTTAACGAGATATTTAATCATGGACATGGGTAGATTGATCATGGTTTGTGATCAGACACATATCAACACTTTTATAGCCCTTTGTGACATCGACTGATATAGAAAGGGCTTCATAAATACATGTGATTGATTGATAGTGGGTGTTATGCCAGGTTATCCATAATGCAAACCATTTCCTCTGTCATGACAAAATAATTTCATCTGAATTGAATGGTCTTTGTCATGTTTATGACACTGTCATGTCCACTGCATGTCCCCAGGCACCCTCATTTGTTGACTTATGTGATCGAAAAAGCCTTGGTTTCATGCATGTCAACATCAGAAGCCTCCTCCCTAAGTTTGTTTTACTCACTGCTTTAGCACACTCTGCTAACCCTGATGTCCTTGCCGTGTCTGAATCCTGGCTCAGGAAGGCCACCAAAAATTCAGAGATTTAGATACCCAACTATAACATTTTCCGTCAAGATAGAACTGCCAAAGGGGGAGGAGTTGCAGTCTACTGCAGAGATAGCCTGCAAAGTAATGTCATACTTTCCAGGTCCATACCCAAACAGTTCGAACTACTAATTTTAAAAATGACTCTCTCCAGAAATAAGTCTCTAACTGTTGCCGCCTGCTACCGACCCCCCTCCGCTCCCAGCTGTGCCCTGGACACCATTTGTGAATTGATCGCCGCCCATCTAGCTTCAGATGTTAGGTGACCTAAACTGGGATGTGCTTAACACCCCGGCAGTCCTACAATCTAAGCTTGATGCCCTCAATCTCACACAAATCATCAAGGAACCCACCAGGTACAACCCTAAATCTGTGAACAAGGGCACCCTCATAGACGTCATCCTGACCAACTGGCCCTCCAAATACACCTCCGCTGTCTTCAACCAGGATCTCAGCGATCACTGCCTCATTGCCTGTATCCGCTACGGATCCGCAGTCAAACGACCACCCCTCATCACTGTCAAACGCACCCTAAAACACTTACATTTACATTTACATTTACATTTAAGTCATTTAGCAGACGCTCTTATCCAGAGCGACTTACAAATTGGTGCATTCACCTTATGACATCCAGTGGAACAGTCAGTTTATGATAGTGCATCTAAATCTTAAAGGGGGGGAGGGAATACTTATCCTATCCTAGGTATTCCTTAAAGAGGAATACTTCTGTGAGCAGGCCTTTCTAATCGACCTGGCCCGGGTATCCTGGAAGGATATTGAACTCATCCCGTCAGTTGAGGATGCCGGGTCATTCTTTAAAAGTAACTTCCTCACAATTTTAGATAAGCATGCTCCATTCAAAAAATGCAGAACTAAGAACAGATATAGCCCTTGGTTCACTCCAGACCTGACTGCCCTCGACCAGCACAAAAACATCCTGTGGCGGACTGCAATAGCATCGAATAGTCCCCGCGATATGCAACTGTTCAGGGAAGTCAGGAACCAATACACGCAGTCAGTCAGGAAAGCAAATGCCAGATTCTTCAGGCAGAAATTTGCATCCTGTAGCTCTAACTCCAAAACGTTATGGGACACTGTGAAGTCCATGGAGAACAAGAGCGCCTCCTCCCAGCCGCCACTGCACTGAGGCAAGGGAACACGGTCACCACCGATAAATCCATGATTATCAAAAACTTCAACAAGCATTTCTCTACGGCTGGCCATGCCTTCCTCCTGGCTACTCCAACCTCGGCCAACAGCTCCGCCCCCCCCCCCCCCGTAGCTACTCGCCCAAGCCTCTCCAGGTTCTCCTTTACCCAAATCCAGATAGCAGATGTTCTGAAAGAGCTGCAAAACCTGGACCCATACAAATCAGCTGGGCTTGACAATCTGGACCCTCTATTTCTGAAACTATCCGCTGCCATTGTCGCAACCCCTATTACCAGCCTGTTCAACCTCTCTTTCATATTGTCTTTCCAAGGATTGGAAAGCTGCCTTAGTCATCCCCCTCTTCAAAGGGAGAGACACCCTGGACCCAAACTGTTACAGACCTATATCTATCCTGCCCTGCCTATCTAAGGTCTTCGAAAGCCAAGTCAACAAACAGGTCACTAACCATCTCGAATCCCACCGTACCTTATCCGCTGTGCAATCTGGTTTCCGAGCCGGTCACGGGTGCACCTCAGCCATGCTCAAGGTACTAAACGATATCATAACTGCCATCGATAAAAGACAGTACATCGACCTTGCCAAGGCTTTCAACTCTGTCAATCACCATATTCTTATCGGCAGACTCAGTAGCCTCGGTTTTTCTGATGACTGCCTTGCCTGGTTCACCAACTACTTTGCAAAGAGAGTTCAGTGTGTCAAATCGGAGGGCATGCTGTCCGGTCCTCTGGCAGTCTCTATGGGGGTGCCACAGGGTTCAATTCTCGGGCCGACTCTTTTCTCTGTATATATCAATGATGTTGCTCTTGCTGCGGGGGCGATTCCCTGATCCACCTCTACGCAGATGACACCATTCTATATACTCGGCCCGTCCTTGGACACTGTGCTATCTAACCTCCAAACGAGCTTCAATGCCATACAACACTCCTTCCGTGGCCTCCAACTGCTCTTAAACGCTAGTAAAACCAAATGCATGCTTTTCAACCATTCACTGCCTGCACCCGCACGCCTGACCAGCATCACCACCCTGGATGGTTCCAACCTTGAATATGTGGACATCTATAAGTACCTAGGTGTCTGGCTAGACTGTAAACTCTCCTTCCAGACTCATATCTCCAATCGAAAATCAAATCAAGAGTCGGCTTTCTATTCCGCAACAAAGCCTCCTTCACTCACGCCGCCAAACTTACCCTAGTAAAACTGACTATCTTACCGATAGACTTCGGCGATGTCATCTACAAAATAGCTTCCAACACTCTACTCAGCAAACTGGATGCAGTTTATCACAGTGCCATCCGTTTTGTTACTAAAGCACCTTATTACACCCACCACTGCGACCTGTATGCTCTAGTCGGCTGGCCCTCGCTACATGTTCGTCGCCAGACCCACTGGCTCCAGGTCATCTACAAGTCCATGCTAGGTAAAGCTCTGCCTTATCTCAGTTCACTGGTCACGATGGCAACACCCACCCATAGCACGCTCTCCAGCAGATGTATCTCACTGATCATCCCTAAAGCCAACAACCTCATTTGGCCGCCTTTCGTTCCAGTTCTCTGCTGCCTGTGACTGGAACAAATTGCAAAAATCGCTGAAGTTGGAGACTTTTATCTCCCTCACCAACTTCAAACATCTGCTATCTGAGCAGCTAACCGATCGCTGCAGCTGTCTATCGGTAAATAGCCCACCCAATTTTACCTACCCGATCCCCATACTGTTTATATTTATTTACTTTTCTGCTCTTTTGCACACCAATATTTCTACCTTTACATGACCATCTGATCATTTATCACTCCAGTGTTAATCTGCAAAATTGTAATTATTCGCCTACCTCCTCATGCCTTTTGCACATAAATGTATATATACTCTCTTTTTTTCTACTGTGTTTTTGACTTGTTAATTGTTTACTCCATGTGTAACTGTGTTGTCTGTTCACACTGCTATGCTTTATCTTGGCCAGGTCGCAGTTGCAAATGAGAACTTGTTCTCAACTAGCCTACCTGGTTAAATAAAGGTGAAATAAAAATAAATAAATAAAAATGTCATACTGACACTTTCAAATACCTTGTACTGACAAAGTAATGTAACCCGTTCTAATGTCCAAGTTAATGATGTCATTTATACCCCTTGTTTGATAGAGCGGACTGATTGAACATAACTGGAACCTTTTGGGAATTACGAATGTTCTTCACCTAAATTCAATTCATAATTTTGTCCCTCGCATTGCAATTAATCTTGTAATGTTATTATGCATCAGCTTTACTTACGTCATCAACTTATTTACATAAATCTGAGGAAATTTGAACCAAGTTTAGTTTTGTTTAGAACGTAACACACAAGGTAATACACTATGTAAAGCAAGTCCATTGACTGCTGGTGTATCAGATGTCAGATCAGACCGCATTTGTATATAGGGATACTCTCATGGTCCTAGTACAGAGGTGGGTATATACAGTCAGATCCAAATGATTGGCACCCTTGACAATTTTTTTTACAAAAATTATGAACAAAAAATACCATAAAATAAATAATACAAATACTGAGTTATATTGTTATGCTCCCTAAAAATTTAAAATCATATTATTTTATACTAATACAATACGCTATGAGAAAGAGATTATGTTGAACAAGTAGGCTCTTTAAAAATAAAATATTGGCACCCCTGTTTTTTAATTTTGGAATGCTTTTACTTTATTGGGGTTTTTAGACAATAGACAAAATACATCGACAAAGACGATTCACAGACATAGATCCACTAAACGAGACATGACGTTGGCTGGGTCTTAATGCCCAACCTTTGACATTAAAAAGAAAGACAAAAAAACATCTCAGACGTACATAAATCTCAACAAACGTTAATGACATCATATTCCCAGCACCTCAAAATCCATGCCAAACAAAAAACAATCATTAATTGCAAAGCCAAACAAACCACACATCTCAACGCACAAGGATGACTCCCAACAACCTCTTCTGAAAATTGCACAAAAACACACCTACTTGAAGAACAGTGAAGATGCAAATCCCAGCATCCCTGTTTTCAATAGCTTTCAATATGTCACCTTGCAAGGATAATGGCACTGAGCCTTTTTCTAAAATGTTTTATAAGATTGGAGAACACATTGGGAGGGATCTTAGACCATTCTTCCATACAGAATCTTTCCAGTTGTTTGATATCCTTCGTCTGCGCTTAGATTTAAAACACAGGTTTTCAACGGGGTGCCACGACATCCGCCGAAGTCGGCTCCTCTCCTTGTTCGGGCGGCGTTCGGCGATCGACGTCACCGGCTTTCTAGCCATCGCCTCTCCATTTTTCATATGTCCATTTGTTTTGTCTTGTTCCATACACACCTGATTTTCATTCCCCAATCAATCTACATGTATTTAACCCTCTGTTTCCCATCACGTAGCATATTGCGTTGCGTAGCTGTGTGTAATTGTTTCATGTTATTGTGGTGTATTATTACGCGCTTGACTTTTGTTATGTCCCATTTTTTGAGCACGTTTGATTTATCTAGCGCTCTCGTTTTTTGGAACTAAAATAAAAGTGCGCCTATTAACATTACTTTGATCTCCTGCACCTGACTTCGCCTCTAGTACACCCCTTGACATGGGGTTAAAGTCTGAGATGTTAGAGACTGAGATGGCCATTGCAAATTGTTGATTTTGTTGTCAAGTAACCATTTCTTTGTGGATCTGTGCTTGTGGTTATTGTCTGGCTGGAAGTTCCACTTGCGGCCAAGTTTCAACCTGCAGAGGCAACCAGGTTTTTGGCTATTGACTTTTATATGATCCACAGGTCCAGTGGAAGAAGAATCACCCCAGAACATTAAATATCCACCACCATATTTTACAGTAGGAATGGGGTTCTTGTCTGCATGTGCATCATTTAGGACCTGACTGTAAATCATGTATGTACATCATATATCATTCCATTGTGAAACTCTATCCAATATCCAATGTGGTGAATTTATAGCAGAGCTCAATGCTTTTAACTTGATGTATATTGTGCTTCGAGTACGATGATATCAAAATAGCCAAGTTTTGTATGTCTCCCTCTCTGCTTGTTTGTCTAGCTTACATCCCGTCCAGTATAATGGTGTGTTTACACAACTAATGAGCCTTCTGTTTCAGGTCCTCCGCCATTTTATCCTTTTTATTTATCCTCCAATTTATATCATATTGGGTTGCGTAGCTATGCTGTCAAAACAAACAAAAACACAAGTGTCTATGTAAGTGGGAGTAAAAGGGAACCATGTCAACTCAATAAAGGACACTATGAGATATTATGAGTGTTTCAATAAAGTTTGTGAATCGGACAGTATTTATTATCAACAAACATTTGCTTAAATGTGAGGACTGTATACTCAAGGAGGCAAACAACTGGACAAAGTTGACATGGCCTTTGAATGCTTATACCTTCTCTCTCTCTCTCTCTCTCTCTCTCTCTCTCTCTCTCTCTCTCTCAATTTAATTCGAAGGGCTTTATTAGCATGGGAAACATATGTTTACATTGCCAAAGCAAGTGAAAATAAATAAAAGGAAATAAACAGTAAGAAATTAACAGTCAACGTACACTCACAAAGTTTTAAAATAATATAGCCATTTCAAACGTTATATTATTGGACATGTACAGTGTTGTAACAATGTGCAAATAGTTGAAGTAGGAAAGAGAAAATAAATAAACAGATAAAAATAGGTTGTATTTATAATGGTGTTTAGTGCTCCACCGGTTGTCCTTTCCTTGTGGCAACAGATTCTCTCTCTCTCTCTCTCTCTCTCTCTCTCTCTCTTTTTCTCTCTCTCTCTCTCTCTCTCTCTCTCTCTCTCTCTCTTTTTCTCTCTCTCTCTCTCTCTCTCTCTCTCTCTCTCTCTCTCTCTCACAAATTTGGGAAAATGACACTCTCTAATTGTTTTATATTTTGATATTTTGTCAGGAAATGCAGCTCTGTCTCAGGTTCTGCTGTTGTGCAGTGGTTGCACAGCCTTTCATCTACAGGGAGCCAGTTTTTCCTGTGTCTACCCTTCTCAATGGCAAGGCTGTGCTCACTAAGCCTGTACTTTGTCAAGGTTTTTCTAATTTTTTTTCTAAGGTTCAATAACCATGGTCAAATATTTAGCCACGGTGTACTGTCGATTTAGGGCCAGATAGCACTGCATCTTGCTCTGTGCTTGTGTTTGTGTTTCCCAATAAGCAATATAGTTTTGTTTTGACTGTGTTGTAATTAGGATGTTCTGGTCCTGAGGCTTGTGAAGTCAGCCCCAGGAACAGCTGGGTGAGGGGACTCTTTTCTTTGCCCAGCTCTTGGCATTGCAGGGCTTGGTAATGATATGAGAGGCGGTCACTGTATTTTAGATGTTTCCAAAACTTAATTGCTCTTTTTTTTAAATTATTATTAGAGGATATTGGCCTAATTCTGCCCTGCATGCATTGTTGTAGTTTTCCTTTGGACATGTAGGATAATCTTTTAGAACTCTGCATGCAGGGTTTCAATGTGGTGTTTGTCCCATTTGATGAAATCTTGTTTTGCAAGTGGACCCCACACTTTGCTGCCATAAAGTGCAATTGGTTCAATGACATATTCAATTAGTTTTAGCCAAATTCTAATAGGTATTTCCCTGCCTCATTAAGGTGTCCAGTTGAGCTTTATTTTAGTCTTTTTGGGGTTTACTGCCAGGGCCCAGGTCTGGCAGTACTGCTTTAGCATGTCCAGGCTCTGCTGTAGGCCATGTGCTGTGGGTGACAGCAGGCATAGGTCATCTGCGAAGAGTAGGCATTTAACTTCTGAATTGTGGAGAATAACACCAGGGGCTGAGGATTTTTCTAGAATAGTGGCCAATTCGTTAATGTAAGTATTGAAGAGTGCAGGGCTCAGATTGCAACCCTGGCGAAGGCCCCGCCCCTGGTTAAAGAATTCTGTTCTTTTCTTACCAATTTTAATGCTGCACGTATTTCCAGTATAGATTGATTTAATTTTATCATATGTTTTACCCCCTTTCAATAACTTTGTAGAACAGTCCTGTATGCCAAATAGAATCAAATGCTTTTTGGAAGTCGATAAAGCAAGCGTATATTTTGGTATTATTTTGGTGGACATGTTTATCTATCAGGGTGTGTAGGATGTCTCTCTCTCTCTCTCTCTCTCTCTCTCTCTCTCTCTCTCTCTCTCTCTCTAGTCTTACCCTTATTCTAAAGGCATCAGCATGCTTCAGTATGGCGGGCGGCTAGCCGAAGTCGGCTAGGCAAACTGAATGAGTGTGCTGGCAAAAACTAGAAAAAAGCGTCAATAGTACTGTTTGTCCATTTCGTGACACTGTAGCCAGTATACACTTTCTCAAAATAGTCAGAATTAATCTAAGATAACTCAAGAAATCTGACATTCATTTCAATGTTTTTGCAGAGGAGATTTTGGTGCAGTATTTCTCAATTAAAAAATGTGCATGAAAACGGGTTGAAAGATTAGTGGAATCTGTGTGGGTTGCTGGACAGGTAGGATGACTGACAGTGAAGGTGAACAGGTGGTCACGTGTCAGGTGACAGAGGAATGTATGAGACTGAGGCAGGAATTCCTTTAACCATAAAGTGGTATATTTACTGGTAGTCTGTGCTGCATCAAAGGAAACAAATAACATGTATACAATCAAATTCATAATCAAAGATCAAATCATAGCAGTCATTATTAACAATTCACATTGCACAATATGTTTGAAGCGTGCGCTCCAAGCCGCACTCCGCGGTGATAACTATAAACAATAACTGAATGGCCCACTCTCCCGATCACCACAGATCATTCAGATGAAAGGTAAGAGTCGGTGGACTTACGTGGATTCATGGACGCACAGAACTTCTGGATCAGATGGATTTAGGGAAGAGAAAGCAGCGAGATCAGGCAATGGCAATTTCCTCCTTTTATGGAGTTGAGATCTGTAGGACATTTCCACCTGACCTAATTAAAGCGCCCCTGGCCCAGCTGAGTAAATGGCAATTAATTAAAGGAGTATTCCACCAACTCCATGGGCCTTTTCTACAGCCACCCCGGAAATTTGTTAATTTCCACATTCCTCAAAAAGGCTCATTGCTCCCCGTCCTCTGTCATCTCAGGGAGAGGAATCAGTCGGGCAACTGGCCGGATATATGTCCGGTTCTTCACCTGGATTTCCACTGATCTAACACAACCATCGGTCCCAGGCATGGTCTTAGTTATACGGCCCACCGGCCAGGAGGCTCGAGGCAGCTGAGGGTCCACCATCATTACTACTTGGCCAGTTTCCAGGCTGGCCATTTCTCTCCGCCATTTCCCTCTGTGCTGTAGACTTGGTAGGTAATCCCGAATGAATCGGGCCCAAAAATGGTCAGCTAAGATTTGGCTGTGTCGCCACCGGCGTCTGCCTACGAGGTTGGTATCAGCATACATGACTTGAGGAAGTGACGCATCTCGGCGTCCCATCAAGAGCATATTCGGTGTAACCGGATCGGGGTCAGCGATGTCTGCAGAGAGATATCCCAAGGGTTTGGAGTTCAGAATCCCTTCCACCTCTATCAGGACAGTCCTCAAGACCGTTTCAGTGACAGTTTGGTCCCCTAGTACGACTCGTAAGGCCGTCTTTACAGATTTGATCTCTCGCTCCCATGTTCCTCCAAAATGAGGAGCGCCTGGAGGGTTAAATTTGAATGAGATTTGTTGGTCCATCAGCTGATCCTGGAGGCTGGGTTCCATGGCTTGGAAGGCTTCCTCCAACCTGGCTTCTCCTGCCTTGAAGTTCGTACCTCTGTCAGCCAGGATCTCGTAGGGTTTCCCCGTCGGGAGATAAACCGCCGTAGGGCCATGAGGAAGGCTTCCGTATCCAAACTCTCCAGTAGGTCCAGGTGGACACATCTGGTTGTCATACACTTGAATAGAATGCCCCAGCGCTTTTCCACACGACGACCTAACTTGATCATCAAGGGGCCGAAGCAATCTACTCCTGTTGACCAGAAGGGTGGTTTAAGGAGGCGCAAGCGAGCAGGGGGTAAATCTGCCATTTTGGGCACCGTAGCTCCGGCCCGCCATCTCTGACATTCTACACAGGCGTATTGGTGCTTACGAATGGCTCCTCGTCCTCCAATTATCCAGTACTTCCGCCTCATCTCCCCATAGACCCTCTCTGGCCCTGGGTGGAGAAGCCGCTCATCATAACTCTTGATGAGGACCCTGGTAAGAGGGTGTCTGGAGTCGAGGATAATTGGGTGGATAGCATCTGGGTCCAAAACCTCCGCTTGGCGCAGCCTCCCTCCGACTCTGATCACTCCAAGGATTGGATCATATTCTGGGGCAAGAGAGAGAAGACGGCTGCCCTTAGCCACCTCCCTACCGGCTTTCAGAGCTTTTAACTCCTCAGGGAAGCTAACTGCTTGTGCTTGCTGGAGGAGTAGTGTCTCTGCCGCGAGGGAGGTAGGTATAGAAGCCACCCCATCTGAGGTCTGGTTTGTGGCTGTGATCAGATCCGGCAGTGTTTGGGATTGTGTTAGGTCAGGGAGAGCTGTTGTTGGTTCCGTAGAAATGCTGTAGCATTGGGCAGACTTCCTTAACTCATGAGCTTCAGTCGGTCGCGGAGGGGCCGCACGCCTGGGGGCTGTCGGCCACTCGTTCTCTGGTTGGGACAAGAATGGTGGTCCCAAGCTCCAGCGATGGGGTTTAGCCAATTCCTTAAGGGTTTTACCTCTAGTAATGTCATCAGCAGGATTGTTTATACTATCAACATACCTCCAGTCCTGGACTTCTGTTAGGTCTTTGGTGATGAATTCCCTTTCATGTAGAGCTCTACGGGCCTGCACATCCAATTGGTGACATCGTTCGTCAGCCTGTCGTTCCTCCTCAATCTGACGCTCAATTTCCTCCAAAGCTAATAGTTTCATCCTCTCTTGTAGGACAGCGGTCTGTGAATTGCTGAGGGCTAGTGAATGGCGGCTGCCATGGCCACTTCCAAAGGGGTATCCACTGGTCGAACTCCCACTCCGTCTAGAGTGCTTCGACAATTTCCCATTAGTTAAAGGGTGAGCGGAGCCTGCCTCTGGAAGCTGGTCGACCTGTGCAGTGGGAGTTACCTCTTCCATAGGTTCCTCACGTAGACCACTTTCCTGATCCAAAGCAGTTTCCGGTCCTTGGCTCAGAGGGGATGGTTGATGGCTGAAACATATAGTTGATCCATCAACTCTTTGAGCTCTGGTGGGCTTGCCCTTTGATGTCGGAACCTCGACCACATAGTCCTTAAGATAACCAGGTGCTTGCCTGGTTCTTCTGGTGCTGCTGGTAGTTGAGGATGAAGCCTTTGTTACTTTAGGCTTAGCTCCTGGATATTTCCTTTGTTCCAAGACCTTTCCCTCAGCTGCTCTCTCCTCCTCTCTTCTTCCTTCCAGTGGAGACAATTCTTCCCTCTCCGCCTCCATTTCCTTTTCACCTGTCTTTGGTTCAGTCATCATCCAGCTCAAAGGACCATTGAAAGATTAGTGGAATCTGTGTGGGTTGCTGGACAGGTAGGATGACTGACAGTGAAGGTGAACAGGTGGTCACGTGTCAGGTGACAGAGGAATGTATGAGACTGAGGCAGGAATTCCTTTAACCATAAAGTGGTATATTTACTGGTAGTCTGTGCTGCATCAAAGGAAACAAATAACATGTATACAATCAAATTCATAATCAAAGATCAAATCATAGCAGTCATTATTAACAATTCACATTGCACAATATGTTTGAAGCGTGCGCTCCAAGCCGCACTCCGCGGTGATAACTATAAACAATAACTGAATGGCCCACTCTCCCGATCACCACAGATCATTCAGATGAAAGGTAAGAGTCGGTGGACTTACGTGGATTCATGGACGCACAGAACTTCTGGATCAGATGGATTTAGGGAAGAGAAAGCAGCGAGATCAGGCAATGGCAATTTCCTCCTTTTATGGAGTTGAGATCTGTAGGACATTTCCACCTGACCTAATTAAAGCGCCCCTGGCCCAGCTGAGTAAATGGCAATTAATTAAAGGAGTATTCCACCAACTCCATGGGCCTTTTCTACAACGGGTCGTCTCTCGTTGAATGACAACAAAGACTTCATTGAAGAATCCCTGCAGTTGACCAATCCCGGAAGAAGGGCCATCGACTACAACTGGCCTCGAGAAAAAAATGTGTGTGTCCGAACAGCCCCCCAAAAACTTACCAAAGTCCAAAATGAACTTAAACGCCACTAAATTGTGTGTGCTTGAACTGTGCTTGTGTGCTTGAATATGTGCTTGAACTCATCCGAACTGTTTTAACTGGGAAGCATGCGGACGCCTTAAACCTAATCGTGTGTCCATAGCTTCAGCAAGCAATTGCTTAACAACAGATAGTTTGTTGATAGTTCGACCATCAGTAGAGTATTTCCAGATGGACTATCTGGATTATCCAAACAAAGCTTTGACACTGTCAGTGCAACCAAGTCTAACGTCATAAGCATACATGCATTTTTCATTTTCAAAAGTTTGTTCTACTGCAAGTTATTGTTAAGAAAATATCCACTTTTGGATGTCTGTCATTTAAATATCCATTGTCTAATGTGTTGTAACAGAGAGTTGTTATGGTGCCTGGAGACATAGCTAAATCTGTTGACAGACTAAGAGCATAGAGGGATGAAAATTAATCAGCTTCTCTCTCTTTCTTTCTCTGTTTCTCTGTTTCTCTGTTTCTCTGTTTCTCTCTCTCTCTCTCTCTCTCTCTCTCTCTCTCTCTCTCTCTCTCTCTCTCTCTCTCTCTCTCTCTCTCAGTAATTTCCTCTACTCCCATAAAGGTTAGCAGATATCAGTTACGCATGACTGTTTATATTAAACCTAGTGCACATAATTCAGACTGAATGAGTTGATGTACAGTAACAGTACACACAGTTGAAATGGGAAGTTTACATACACTGAGGATGGAGTCATTAAAACTTGTTTTTCAACCACTGTGAACAAACTATAGTTTTGGCAAGTCGGTTAGGACATCTACTTTGTGCATGACACAAATCATTTTTCCAACAATTGTTTACAGAAAGATTATTTCACTTCTAATTCACTGTATCACAATTCCAGTGGGTCAGAAGTTTACATACACAAAGTTGACTGTGCCTTTAAACAGCTTGGAAAATACCAGAAAATTATGTAATGGCTTTCGAAGATTCTGATAGGCTAATTGACATCATTTGAGTCAATTGGAGGTGTACCTCTGGATGTATTTCAAGGCCTACCTTCAAACTCAGTGCTTCTTTGCTTGACATCATGGGGAAATCAAAAGAAATCAGCCAAGACCTCAGAAAAAAATTGTAGACCTTCACAAGTCTGGTTCATCTCGGGAGCAATTTCCAAATGCCATTAAGGTACCACGTTCATCTGTACAAACAATAGTTTGCAAGTATAAACACCATGGGACCATGCAGCCATCATACCGCTCAGGAAGAAGACGCATTCTTTCTCCTATAGATGAACGTATTTTGGTGCAAAAATTGCAAATCAATCCCAGAACAACAACAAAGGACCTTGTAAAAATGCTGGAGGAGACAGGTACAAAAGTATATATATCCACAGTAAAACAAGTCCTATATTGACATATCCTGAAAGGCTGCTCAGCAAGGAAGAAGCCACTGCTCCAAAACCGCCATAAAAAGCAAGACTACGGTTTGCAACTGCACATGGCGACAAAGATTGTACTTTTTGGAGAAATGTCCTCTGGTCGAATGAAACAAAAATAGAAATGTTTGGCCATAATGACCATTGTTATGTTTGGAGAGAAAAGGGGGAGGCTTGCAAGCCAAAGAACACCATCCCAACCGTGAAGCACGGGGTGGCAGCATCATGTTGTGTGAGTGCTTTGCTGCAGGAGGGACTGGTGCACTTCACAATATAGATGGCGTCATGAGGGAGGAAAATGATGTGGATATATATCTCAAGACATCAGTCAGGAAGTTAATGCTTGGTCACAAACTGGTCTTCCAAATGGACAATGACCCCAAGAACACTTCCAAAGTTGTGGCAAAATGGCTTAAGGACAACAAAGTGAAGGTATTGGAGTGGCCATCACAAAGCCCTGACCTCAATCCTATAGAAAATTTGTGAGCAGAATTGAAAAAGCTTGTGCGAGCAAGGAGGCCTACAAACCTGACTCAGTTACACTCAGTAATACCAGCCAAAATTCACCCAACTTATTGTGGGATGCTTGCGGAAGGCTACCCGAATCGCAGGACCCAAGTTAAACAATTTAAAGGCAATGCTACCAAATACTAATTGAGTGTATGTAAACTTCTGACCCATTGGGAATGTGATGAAGGGCAAAAAAGCTGAAATATATAATTCTCTCTACTATTATTCTGACATTTCACATTCTTAAAAGAAAGTGGTGATCCTAATTGACCAAGGACAGGGAATTTTTACTTGGATTAAATGTCAGGAATTGTGAAAAACTGAGATTAAATGTATTTGGCTAAGGTGTATGTAAACTTCTGACTTCAACTGTAGTTGATTTCATGTGGACTGGTATTGTTCATTCTGCGTAGAAAATGCATGTTAAGTTGAAACTAATTCCCTTGTTGCTATAGACCATGAATGCCAAGACTCAACCTACTGGGTACAGATGTCATTTCAATGTCTAATTTTGATTATTTGGTTGAGTTGTCAATCAAATCAACACAAAATGTCATCATGTCATTGGATTTAGGTTCAAAGTTGGACTCAATGCAGGTCTCAATCTCAGTAGCAGGTCTCGTTGAATGACCTTGAACAGATTTAATCACTTAAGATATGCACGCAGCTTTTACACGAAGGGTAAAATGGTTCCAATACACACTTTGTATCCCAGATGTCGTTTAGATAATGCTATGACAACAGCTGAAAACATTACATTATTGATGATACTTTAAATTGCATATATACTAAGCAAAAATATAAACGAAACATGCACATTTCAAAGATTTTACTGAGTTACAGTTCAAATAAGGAAATCAGTCAACTGAAATAAATTCATTAGGCCCTATGGATTAGGCCCTATGGATTTCACATGACTGGGAATACAGATGTGCATCTGTTGGTCACATACACCATTTAAAAAATGGGTCTCACAATAGGCGTCAGGATCTCATCGTGGTATCTCTGTGCATTCAAATTGCCATCGATAAAATGCAATTGTGTTCATTGTCCGTAGCTTATGCCTGTCCATACCATAATCCCACCGCCACCATGGGGCACTCTGTTCACAAGGTTGACATCAGCAAACCGCTCACCCACACGGCGCAATACACATGGTCTGCAGTTGTGAAGCCGTTTGTACGTACTGTCAAATTCTCTAAAACTATGTTGGAGGCAGTTTATGCAAGAAAAACATTAAATTATCTGGCAACAGCTCTGGTGGACATTCATGCAGTCAGTATGCAAATTGCACACTCTCTCAAAACTTGAGACATCTGTGGCATTGTGGTGTGTGGCCTTTTATTGTCCCCAGCACAAGGTGCACCTGTGTAATGATCATGCTGTTTAATCAGCTTCTTGATATGGCACACCTGTGAGGTGGGTGGATTAGATTGTCAAAGAATAAATATTCACTGACAGGGATGTAAATAAATTTGTGCACAAAATTTGAGAGGAATGTTGCGTTTATATTTTTGTTCAGTGTGGTATTAATGTATGCACTGTATGTGCCCTGGCGACAGTGGGAGGCTTTTAGATTCTTATAAACCAAGCTTAATGTAGAATACAGCTGTTTTAGAGATCCAGTCTCATCATACTAAATTAGATGTTGTATTTCACTTCCACATAAAGCAAATGGCTCATAGATCTATGAAGAATGACTTCTCTTTGTGAGACCCTCCAGAAATAAGAAAACTAATTTGTTCTGAGATTGCCAAAACATATGCTTGTTAGAGGCAATGCATGCATTTTTTAAAAACTTTCTTCCTTGATGTAGCGTTGCAGCTTACCAGAAAAAAAAAGCATGTTCAGTTATAGAAACAGCAAACCACCCTTGTTAGTCATCGACTATGGGGCAAGACTTTATTTTGATAGTCTGTAGAGCAACTACAGATGGACTGTCAGTAACATTTCAACTAACTATCTACTAACCTTAGCCCCAATCTTAAATCTTATCCGAACCCTAAACTTAACCCGTATCCTATCCCTAACCCTTACCCTCATTCTAAATCTAAACCTAACCATAACTTTAGCAAACAGTTGATTATCAACAGATAGTTTGTTGATAGGCTGACCATCTGCAAGTGAAAGTTTCAACAAAAAACTCAACCTTTTGGTCTGTCATTTAAATATCCGTTATCTAATGTGTTATATCAGAGAGTTGTTATAGCGCCTGGAGACAGCTAAAGCTGTTGACAGACTGATTGCATATCTCTCTCTCTCTAGAGCTCCAGAGTGACAGAGCTCTGTAATTGTAGCCAGATCTCAGAGTTGCCAACATTCTTCTTAATGGTTTGCTACATTGACGTCAGAGACGTGATAAAGGCGACAGTAAAGCGAGAGCTTCAGTTTTCATGAGAAAAGGGGTCTCTAACTAACTTTGCATTCATGTTGTCCCTTTATTCTGTTCTTCACTGTTTAATGAAATGTTTTATGTCAAATATATATATATATATATATATATATATATATATATATATATATATATATATTGATGCCAAATAAAGATGTTCTCAATTGACCATTAAGTGATAAGATTTCCACCATCTCTAAGTTAACCTACATATATATATTGCCTACAGAAATCCCCGTCACTATTATTGACACAATACCTAACTCAATGCCATTGAATTTATATAGACATAAATATATAGAAAGACATTTTACATTAAAAAAAAGGACAGAAAGATTTGGTCATAGCATCATTTCATGCGCAGCATAGCCATCACTAAAAACATTGTGCGCACTTGAATCATAGTGGATAGCCTAAAACACCCATGAGAATGTGAGGGGAAATTATTTTCATGGCATAAAGAGAATTCTATGAACGTGACACATCTTCTGGAAATGAGGGATCGTTTTCATGTTGCTTGACGTTGATTAGGCCACACGCCCTTATTGGTTTTCACATCCCACCACAGAGAGCAACAGCTTGGTTTTAGATCCGTTTGTACTGTATAGCCAACTCCTATAATCTCCTATGTTTACAATATACAGCACAAACAGATCTGGGACCAAGCTAGGAGAGTGACCCACTAGGTATGTAAAGGTAGCCTGCATTCAAACTGAGATTCTCCTTTTTACAATTGGTTAACTTGTAAAACAGAACAATTCAGTTTGGATCCAGACTAATAAAAAGGAACCCTCCTCTCTTTATTTGTCTTCCTTTAATAGCCACACCTGGTTTGGATGTAGGGGGGCCAAGGTGTCACGCCTCCCAACCAGATGATAATGAGTATCTGATTAACCCCTGAGCTCCTCTGTCTTCCCCCAGAGTCCTATTCATTAAGGCACACTGTAGCAAAACGTTTTGCAAAGAACATTTTGTTTCTTATTGGACAAGTTAAGATAGTCCCTGCCTCTTTCGGGACGTTTTCTTCTGTCCTGTGCCTAATGAATATGACCCAGTTCTGTCATCCACGTCACACTGAATGGACCAACTGAACCTGACACCTTTTAAGAGGCCATGATAAAACAAGCCCCTGAATGTTGTGTGTGCAGTAAATGTGATTATACCTCATTAGAGAGAAGAACATTTGGAGACATGTCTTATATTTAGGGTGAAGATCAGGGGTCAGATTGGGGTATGTGATATACACGTGATACATTATCCGATGTTGATAACGAAGTGTTGGATAGATCCAGTTGCAGAGAAGATTATTATTCTGAATTTTACACCTCTTCTGCATATACAGTTGAAGTCAGAAGTTTACATACACTTCGGTTGGAGTCATTAAAACTTATTTTTCAACCACTCCACAAATTTCTTGTGAACAAACTATAGTTTTGGCAAGTTGGTTAAGACATCTACTTTGTGCATGACACAAGTAATTTTTCCAACAATTGTTTACAGACAGATTATTTAACTTCTAATTCACGTTATCACAATTCCAGTGGGTCAGAAGTTGACCGTGCCTTTAAACAGCTTGGAAAATTCCAGAAAATGATGTCATGGCTTTAGAAGCCTCTGATAGACCAATTGACATCATTTGAGTCAATTGGAGGTGTACCTGTGAATGTATTTAAAGGCCTACCTTCAACCTCAGTGCCTCTTTACTTGACATCATGGGAAAATCAAAAGAAATCAGCCAAGACCTCAGAAAAAAAATTGCAGACCTCCACAACTGGTTCATCATTGGGAGCAATTTACAAATGCCTGAAAGTTCATCTGTTCAAACCATGGGACCATGCAGCCGTCTTACCGCTCAGGAAGGAGACGCGTTCTGTCTCCTAGAGATTAACGTACTTTGGTGCGAAAAGTGCACATCAATCCCAGAACAACAGCAAAGGACTTTGTGAAGATGCAAGAAGAAACAGATACAAAAGTATATATATCCACAGTAAAACGAGTCCTATATCGACATAACCTGAAAGGCCGCTCAGCAAGGAAGAAGCCACTGCTCTAAAACAGCCATAAAAAAAGCAAGACTACGGTGGGGACAAAGATCGTACTTTTTGGAGAAATGTCCTCTGGTCTGATGAATCAAAAATAGAACTGTTTGGCCATAATGACCATCGTTTTGTTTGGAGGAAAAAGGGGGAGGCTTGCAAGTCGAAGAACACCATCCCAACCGTGAAGCACTGGGGGGGAGCATCATTTTGTGGAGGTGCTTTACCACAGGAGGGACTGGTGCACTTCACAAAATAGATGGCATCATGTGGGAGGAATATTATGTGGATATATCTCAAGACATCAGTTAGGAAGTTAAGGCTTGGTCGCAAATGTGTCTTCCAAATGGACAGTGACCCCAAGAATACTTCCAAAGTTGTGGCAAAATGGCTTAAGGACAACAAAGTCAAGGTATTGGAATGGCCGTCACAAAGCCCTGACCTCAATCCAATAGAAAATTTGTGGGCAGAACTGAAAAAGTGTGTGCGAGCAAGGAGGCCTACAAACCTGACTCAGTTACACCAGCTCTGTTAGGAGGAATGGGCTAAAATTCACCCAACTTATTGTGGGAAGCTTGTGGAAGGCTACACAAAACGCAAGACCCAAGTTAAACAATTTGAAGGCAATGCTACCAAATACTAATTGTGTGTATGTAAGCTTCTGACCCACTGGGAATGTGATGAAGGAAATAAAAGCTTAAATAAATCCTTCTCTCTACTATTACTCTGACATTTCACATTCTTAAAGTAAAGTGGTGATCCTAACTGACCTAAAACAGGGAATATTTACTTGGATTAAATGTCAGGAATTGTGAAAAACTGAGTTTAAATGTATTTGGCTGAGTTGTATGTAAACTTTCAACTTCAATGATGCCATGATTTTGTCTTTCATAATGACCTTGTTTACAATCAGAGAAAGATTTACACAAATACATGTTCCAATACATGTTTGCAATAAAGAAAAGAGAATGACAACAACCTTTCATTGCAGTCTGATTGCTTTATTTACTTTCAATAGCATTAAATAGTGTTTACTCATTAGATATGTTTAATGTTTTATGTTTTAAGTTCTAAGATTTATTTACTTTGTTGGTAGACTGATGGGGCCTAAAGGAAAAATTCTGTTGATTTAATTAGAGTTTTCATAAGTCTATTTCACAAAATTATGAAATAGACATTGTGATGATACTGAAGATTATACCATGGGCCATTGTGTCTCAGAAGCCTAACACAGCAAGTAATAAGTATACTTAGTTTTGCTTACTGCGTTTGGTCTCTGAGACACAGACACGTATAGTCAGTCGTGTAGTTAATAGGGTGGCGCACAATTGGCCCAGCATCGTCCAGGTAAGGGGAGGGTTTGGCCATCATCGTAAAATAATAATTAGATCTTAACTGACTTGCAGAGTTAATTAAAGGTTAAATAAAAAAGACAAATAAAAGATAATCATTGCATTCTGCAATGAATAGATGGCAGACAAGAGTATAGGACAGGATGGTTCTCCATGCAAACGGGCTGTTCTGGTCCTGCACCTTCTGCATCTTCTGGTGACCTATTGGAAACAGCACAACAATGATATAGAAAATTAAGCTGCATTATGTACAGTGCGTTTAGAAATCATTCAGACTCTTGACTTTTTACACATTTTATGTTACAGCCTTATTCTAAAATGTATTCAATCGTTTTCTTCCTCGTCATTCAACACACAATACCTCATAATGACAAAGCAAAAACAGGTTTTTAGAAATGTTAGCAAATGTATTAAAAATAAAAACTGTAATATTACATTTATATAAGTATTCAGACCCTTTACTCAGTACTTTGTTGATGCACCTTTGGCAGCAATTACAGCCTCGAGTCTTCTTGGGTATGACGCTACAAGCTTGGCACACCTGTATTTGGGGTGCATCTCCCATTCCTCTCTGCAGATCCTCACAAGCTCTGACGGGTGTTCCAAGGTTGGCTTGGGAGCGTCGCTGCACAGCTATTTTCACAACTCTCCAGAGATGATCGATTGGGTTCAAGTCCGGGCTCTGGTTTGGCCACTTAAGGACATTCAGATATTTGTCCCGAAGCCACTCCTGCATTGTCTTGGCTGTGTGCTTAGAGTCATTGTCCAGTTGGAAGGGGAACCTTCACCCCAGTCTGAGACCCTGAGTACTCTGGAGCAGGTTTTCATCAAGGATCTCTCTGTACTATGCGTCGTTCATCTTTCCCTCGATCCTGACTAGTCTTCCAGTCTCTTCCGCTGAAAAACATACCCACAGCATGATGCTGCCACCACCATTCTTCACCGTAGGAATGGTGCCAGTTGTCTTCCAGACGCAACGCTTGGCATTCAGGCCAAAGAGTTCAATCTTGGTTTCATCAGACCAGAGAATCTTGCTTCTCATGGTCTGAGAGTCCTTTAGGTGCTCTTTGGCAAACTCCAAGTGGGCTTTCATGTGCCTTTTACTGAGAAGTCGCTTCCGTCTGGCCAATCTAAAATAAAGAATTGATTGGTGGAGTGCTGCAGAGATGGTTGTCCTCTAGAAGGTTCTCCCATCTCCACAGGGGAACTCTGGAGCTCTGTCAGAGTGACCATCGGGTTCTTGGTCACCTCCCTGACCAAGGCCCTTCTCCCCCAATTGCTAAGTTTGGCTGGGAGGCCAGCTCTAGCAAGAGTCTTGGTGGTTGCAAACTTCTTCCATTTAAGAATATAGTCCTTGCTTCACCCCAGACTTGGCTGCCCTTGACCAGCACAAAAACATCCTGTGGCGTCCTACATTAGCATCGAACAGCCTTTGCGATATGCAACTTTTGGAACCAACATACTCAGTCAGTTAGGAAAGCTAAGGCTAGCTTTTTCAAACAGAAATGTGCTTCCTGTAGCACTAATTCCAAAAAGTTTTGGGACACTGTAAAGTCCATGGAGAATAAGAGCACCTCCTCTCAGGATAAGAAACACTGAGGATAAGAAACACTGTCACCAGCGATAAATCTACAATAATCGATCATTTCAATGAGCATTTGTCCTCGGCCGGCCATGCTTTCCACCTGGCTACCCCTACCCTGGCCAACATCTCAGCACCCCCTGCAGCAACAAAGATGACAAGCATACCCATAACATGATGCTGCCACCACAAATTGAATAATCAATTCCTCAATATAAAACAAAAATCCTACTGACTCTCAGGTCTGTTAGTGTGATGGAGGTGGGGCGAGTACATTGGCCTGATACCTGAAGACCTAGGTTAGCTCCCCAAACAAATGCCTTGGCTTTACCTCAGCGGGCTAACAGTGTAACATGCAGTAGATCTGTGTTCGAAACCAATTGGTCACATTATCACTATTTAATCCATTATGGGGTGGCTGGTAGCCTAGTGGTTAGAGCGTTGGGCCAGTAACCGAAAGGTTGGTAGATCGAATTCCTGAGCCGACATGGTAAAAATTCTGTTCTGCCTCTGAACAAGGCAGATAACCCACTTTTCCTACGCTGTCACTGTAAATAAGAATTTGTTCTTAACTGACTTGCCTAGTTAAGTAAAGGTTAATTTAAAAAAATATATAAAATAAATAAATAAAATGTTTGTGGTGGAGGAGGCCGAATGTAAGACTGAATGTTTTTGTAATAGAGTGAAACGTCTCATTGAATCAATGTTAAAGCTTTAGCTGTCATGTTTTGTCTTAGATTGTCTTGTCATTATGCTTTCCCTTCTGTTCGTTTCCCCCTGCTGGTCTTATTAGGTTCGTTCCCTTTTTCTATCCCTCTCTCTCCCCCTCCCTCTCTCTCCTCTCTCTATCGTTCCGTTCCTGCTCCCAGCTGTTCCTATTCCCCTAATCATCATTTAGTCTTCCCACACCTGTTCCTTATCTTTTCCCCTGATTAGAGTCCCTATTTCTTCCCTTGTTTTCCGTTCCTGTCCTGTCGGATCCTTGTCTATTATTCACCGTGCTGTGTCTATGTATTGCCCTGTCGTGTCGTGTTTCCCTCAGATGCTGCGTGGTGAGCAGGTGTCTGAGTCTGCTACGTTCAAGTGCCTTCCCGAGGCAACCTGCAGTTCTTGATCAAGTCTCCAGTCTGTTCTCGTCATTACGAGTAGTATTATGCCTTTTGTTTGTAAAGTAACTTTACTGGATTAAAAACTCTGTTTTCGCCAAGTCGCTTTTGGGTCCTCATTCACCTGCATAACATTAGCGCAGCAGGCTAACCTAATTGTCACATTAGTACTGTCTAAGCCTTATTCAAAGTCTGGGGTTTTTGTCATCTCTACAGTCAGATGAGAAGTGGTAGTGGAGTCTGAATGCAACATACAGAAACAAAATGACTTAGCGTTGTTTCTGTAAGAGAGCAACATCTGGAGGTAATCTATAGGGAGGCCTACATTATGTTAGCACTGGGCCTAACAACCAGGAGGATGGAAAGTTCCCGAACACAAACAAACCCAGAATTACACACACCAAATGGAAAAGAGGGAATTATCTATCAAAACACAAACAGAATCAGTCACGTCACTCCATCCTCCAAGAATCTTCAAAGACTTCAAAGAGTTCTTCCTTCGTTCCAAACTGTCTGTCTGTATGACAACCAGAACACATTGTTGTGTTGCAGTACATGGTTTTTCTACATTGATACAATACATACATGATCTAAACGTAAGTTACATTGCAATCAATGTGTGTAGAATTATTTAAAAAAAAATACAAAATCATTTTTTTAACTAGCTAAACATGACATTCAATTTATTTATTTATCCGTTAATTTTACCAGGTAAGTTGACTGAGAACACGTTCTCATTTGCAGCAACGACCTGGGGAATAGTTACAGGGGAGAGGAGTGGGATGAATGAGTCAACATAAACTAGGGATTATTAGGTGACCATGATGGTTTGAGGGCCAGATTGGGAATTTAGCCAGGACACCAGGGTTAACACCCCTACTCTTACGATAAGTGCCATGGGATCTTTAATGACCTCAGAGAGTCAGGACACCCGTTTAACGTCCCATCCGAAATACGGCACCCTACACAATAGGTACATAATTACAATATTTTGTCACTGATTGATTGACTGATAAAAAGAAGCATGAGCTGGCGCACACCCATAGAAAATGATTTAGTGTAGAGTTGCTGACTAAAGGTGAATAAACTGTAAGCTATTTTTACCCAATAAATGACTGGGAGGTTATACACTTGGAGTGAGCGATTCTCTTTGTTTTTATAACTGATTGATGGAATGACTCTGCATATCCCTGTATCCAAATCCATACAGTTCACATTAATTCATTTGACAGTTTTTATTGTGATGAACACTTCTTTTTGAGCCTGACAGAGAGAGTTGGGATTTAGCTAGCTCGATGATGCCACAGAGAGAGTTGGGATTTAGCTAGCTCGATGATGCCACAGAGAGAGTTGGGATTTAGCTAGCTCGATGATGCCACAGAGAGAGTTGAGTCCCTTCCATGAGCTTTGAGGCTACACGCTTTGGCAAGGACCTCTCTCTCTCTCTCTCTCTCTCTCTCTCTCTCTCTCTCTCTCTCTCTCTCTCTCTCTCTCTCTCTCTCTCTCTCTCTCTCTCTCTCTCTCTCTCTCTCTCTCTCTCTCTCTCTCTCTCTCTCTCTCTCTCTCTCTCTCTCTCTCTCTCTCTCTCTCTCTCTCTCTCTCTCTCTCTCTCTCTCTCTCTCTCTCTCTCTCTCTCTCTCTCGGCCTTTCTCTTTAAGATAAGAATTCAGGAACAGTTGGTTTGGTTGAACAAAGCTATTTTCACCCTGTTCACCCTTCACTCTATAAGTACTGGGTTTTACTCTTGCTCAATCAAATTAGACATGGCCATTCATCCATCCATCCAATGATGTAATATTTGTAGCTGTCACAAATAGTTTTGTTGAGCAAACCATAGTCAATTCAAGATCAAGTACAGTAATCCTTGTTAAAATCTCCACCACATAAACCTAGGGCAGTGGTTCCCAACATTTTTCGATTACTGCGCCACTAATTCAAGTTTGTCCTAGTACCTCTGGTTGGGAACCACTGACCTAGAGGATGCAGGAACTTCGACCTTTCACTCTGCTCGCTTTAAGTAGTAATGTCACTGTAATATTTATCTGCTGGCTGAAACAGTTAAAAACAAGCCATGAATCTGTCCTGGGATCCCTTATTACAAACACAGCCAAAAACAGCCAATCTCAGTCTGGATCAGATTGTTTGAATCAGTGTGTCTGTGTCTGTGTCTGTGTGTCTGTGTCTGTGTCTGTGTCTGTGTGTGTGTGTGTGTGTGTGTGTGTGTTAGGCTAGCTCATTCCAGGTTGAGCGTTTTCGACACAGCTGCCACCCAGCCCGCCCGGTGCTGTCCACTGCCAGAGTGATGTCGTTGTAAGCACTCCGCCTACCTTCGGTGGTCTCTTGATGACATCACAGGCTGATGTCATCCAGACAGGCGTGGTCTGAGCGACGGAGAGAGGGAGAGGGAAAGAGGGAGGGAGGCATTTGAGCTGCCTAGGTTTGAGTTAGAGCAGTGTGGAAACACACACACGCACAAACGTACCCATACACACACAGAGCAGTTGTAGCAGGGTGAAAGTATGCACTGGCTAACTGCAGCTCCCCGGGCCTCAATATTAAGGGCTTGGGATTGGACAGGGCTCTTATTGCGTTGGTAGAGGAGAAAACATAGCATGATATCACCAGTGGCCTTGCCGGTGTTTTCCTTAATGCCTGTCAAAATAAAACGTAAAGCGTAAATCCTCCTATTGGTTTTCTTCACCCTTCCCAGGGGCAGAAGGCTGACGTAGTTACCCTTGAACATGCTGTGAACTTTGAGTTTTCCCCCATGCACCTGAAATCCCATTGGACAATTAGAGGGGTTAGCAAAATTACTCCAGTGAATTTATCCAATCTGTCCTGGCCTTACCGTTGGGGTCATTGGAGTGGAGGAAGGGCTCTTGTTCCTTCCGAGTCAAATTACTTTGTTAGTGACTTCTTCTTGAACTTGTGTTTATTAGTTGGACTTTGAACCAGCCTCCTACGCATTCGATGAAAACCTATCGCTGGTTATTAAGAGCTTTGTTGTTTACATTGAGTGCTGTCATGGCAACAACATAGATACAGTACCTGAATGAGCATGGGGAGGCAGGTAGCCTAGTGGTTAGAGTGTTGGAAGAGTGTTGGAAGTGTTGGAGTGTTGGAAGATTGAATCCCCGAGCTGACAAGGTAAAAATTTGTCGCTCTGCCTCTGAACAAGGCAGTTAACCCACTGTTCCTAGGCCGTCATTGAAAATAAGAATTTGTTCTTAACTGACTTGCCTAGTAAAAGACAAAATGATACGGTGGGGAACTATACACCTTTATCGAAGGAATACATGGAACTACAATATACTAGCAGGTAAGGCCTTATGTCATATGTGTCGAACTCATTCCACGGAGGGCCAAGTGTCGGCGGGTTTTTGCTCCTCCCTTGTACTTGATTGATGAATTAAGGTCACTAATTACTAAACTCTCCTCACCTGCTTGTCTAGGTCTTAATTGAAAGGAAGAAAGAAAAACCCACAGACACTAGGCCCTCCATGGAATGAGTTTGACACGCCTGCCTTATGTGGACTATCCTGTTTGTCCAGAGCAAGGATGGGCAAGTGTCACACTTTTTCCCCCATCCCTAATTAAACTAATTACATCATAACCTGATTAGTGGATCATTGGAGTCAGGTGTGTTAGCTAGGGCTTGGGCAAAGGTGTGACACCAATCAGGCCCATCCCTGGTCTAGAACACACAATTATGTCGCAGTCACAGTTCATAGAAGTCAGTCTGCTGCCTTGGACATTGCTAGCACAGCATGATAGAAGTCCCTGTGTGTGTGTGAAGGTTAGCTGTACAAGAGTGTGTGTGTGTGTGTGTGTGTGTGTGTGTGTGTGTGTGTGTGTGTGTGTGTGTGTGTGTGTGTGTGTGTGTGTGTGTGTGTGTGTGTGTGTGTGTGTGTGTGTGTGTGTGTGTGTGTGTGTGTGTGTGTGTGTGTGTGTGTGTGTGTGTGTGTGCGTGTGTGTGTGCATTCACGAGTAGGACTGAGATTTCATGGCAGCTATTGTAGAACGTTGAATCACAGACAACTACCAGGTAATTTCTGCAAATGATGGCTGTGTTATTTCAAAGAAGAGAAAGTCTAGACCTGAGTAAATATTATGTCATGGCCTCAATTTTGAAATCTTGGGAGTAGCCTTGTGTACGGATGCCTAAAGGCCAAGACAAACGTTGATCAAACGAGATACCAAGCCTTTTTCAAATGAGATTTTTCTGAAATGTGATATTTTGTTTTTAAACAATGTCATTTTCACATGATGACCTTTGGTACTAAAGCAGTAATTTTTTTCAGCTTTGGACCACATTTGTTGCATATGTGTCAAAAGTGGGATTGCACTATTGCAAGACCATCACGGAGGGTTGTGGGGTTCCAGGCAGGGAAGAGACCCTCTTGTTTGACGAACATACTATGTATTTATCGTTGAAACAAAAACTGCTGTTGATATGATTCGTGCGTGCCTATAAGCATATATTGGCGTGGATTCCACTGAATGTTTTGCACATTGAATTCCTTTCTGTCTGTATGCAAACACAGAACCTCTCTGGAAGAGAAGCGCTGTGCTTGTTTTGTATTTGAGGAAGATTGCTGTGTTCCAGGGCTTGTCTTGTCTTGTCCTCCCCCCTCTGCTTACGGTTAGGCCTATCTTCACCCCTGAGCTCTAGTTCACCTAAGTTTCCTTCACATCAACACTGATGGAAGAGCTAGACTCAACAGAATGGCCAGAATTAACATTTTACAGACCAGAGGAAGCCCAATATAATCCCCAAAATAATTGATTTAAACAGGAGAATTCAAATTAAACAGGAAAATTGGCCATTGTGTTTAATAAAACTTCATTTGAAAAGCCACCCTTCACATCCCATGCTGTGTGCACAAAGATAAAGCATAATACCTGGTGATGACAGTTTATGTAGAAACAGTTTGTAAGAGGATAAGAAGACTTTTGCTCAGTTATAGGGTCATGCTGTTTCAGGGAACTCTAGCAGAGTTTAGAGGGGTCGGGTTAAACGCAGAAGACACGTTTCAGTTGAAGGCATTCAGTTGTACAACTGACGAGGTATCCCTCTTAGCCTTTCCCCTTTCACACGCAGTACCCACACAGCGAGGTAAGTGGCAGTTGGATTTCCCAGTTGGATTTACCAGCTCAGTAAAGAGGGCACAGTGGGAATTATCTGCCCAGATGTTGACTCTCCTCTTCCTCCTCCTCCTCATTCTCCTTTTCTCCTCCTCTCCTCTCTGTGTATTAATATCTAGCCCTGGTAGGCACCATGGCAGTTACACAATTTAGGGGTTTTAGATGGCGTCACGCAACTCCAAATACAGCCTCACACAAACCCCTGAGGTTATTTTATAAACTTGTAATCTACATTTACGAGCCAGCTTTAGTGGTTTAGAACACTGTCAAAGAAAGGGAGAAAGAAAAACAACTCTGACAATGTATGGTCAATGTGGACGTTCGGAAGGGGAGAAGGGTTTTGTTTTTGAATACTAAAGAAGCACTCTAAAGGAAATGATTGTACAATTCAACATTCCCATAGTGAATCAATAAGACTCATTTGAGAGTTTGAGACGGAAATATATTCCGAAAATGATTTGAGGTTGTATGAAGCATTTTGTCCATTTGTCTTTTCTGTAGCCTGTTGACTGACGCTGTATAGCCTACCCTACATAGCCCTTTGGTAAAGAAAACAGTGGTTGTTTGCTGAAAATAATAATAATAATATATGCCATTTAGCAGAGGCTTTTATCCAAAGCGACTTACAGTCATGTGTGCATACATTCTACGTATGGGTGGTCCCAGAAATCGAACCCACTACCCTGGCGTTACAAGCGCCATGCTCTACCAACTGAGCTACAGAAGGACCATGTGCCAACAAACACACTCATATTTTATCTGTGATGAGAACATTATTAGCTAGAAAACCTCAATTGCTAAACAAGCAGAGAAAACAGTACTAAAAGCTGCAGTCACCAGCTTGCTGCTTGCCTTAGGTCTTGTCAGTGAAGTCAGGTTCCCCAAAAGGTGTTTGTGATGCTCAGAGAGCTCATTCTACTACTTCATTAGCTAGCTAGGACCTTTGGTAATATTTTGATGGGGGAAAATGCTATTTCAACACACACCGCTGTGTTTTCCTACTAAAATGCTGTCACAGTCAAACTTCTGATTGCCACAGACATTGATCATATAGAATGTAAAATGTTTTAATCATCAATTTTCAGTGTGCGCGTGCATACGGGAATGTGAGTATGCATGCGTCAAGGAAGGGTGCGACTACTCCCACACACGTCACTCACAATGTCTGATGTGCAACAAGGCAGATCTTTTATCTCCCCCACAGGGAGATCTCAGTAGGTGTCAGGAAGTGTAGTGATGTCATACAGGTAGTGATGCCATTCCCTGCTAACCACTGGTCCCAGGGCTGATGGAGGGGCGTTGCTTAGCTAAACCCAACCAACCCCCAGCCCTATACATCGACACGTCTGTAGTGGAGCGGGTCGAGAGCTTCAAGTTCCTCGGTGTCCACATCACTAAGGACCTATCATGGTCCAAACACACCAACACAGTTGTGAAGAGGGCACCACAACACCTCTTCCCCCTAAAGAGGCTGAAAAGTTTTGCCATGGGCCGTCAGATCCTCAAAACGTTATACAGCTGCACTACTGAGAGGATCTTGACTGGTTGCATCACGGCTTGGTATGGCAACTGCTTGGCTTCCGACCCGTAAGGCACCATAGATGGTAGTACGTACGGCCTAGTACATCACTGGGGGCAAGCTCCCTGCCATACCAGGCCGTGTCTGAGGAAGGAGCTGAAAATTGTCACCCAAGCCACTGCATGGCAAGCGGTACCGGAGCGCCAAGTCTGGGATCAAAAGGCTCCTGAACAGCTTCTTCCCCAAGCCATAAAACTGCTGAACAGTTAATCAAATGGCTACCCGGAATATTTAGCTTGAGCCCCTTTTTTTTGCACTGGCTCTATGCACACTCACTGGACACACTTTCACACTCTTCACACGCAGCTTCTACTCTGTTTATTATCTATCCTGATTGCCTAGTCACTTTTACCCGCACCTACATGTACATATTACCTCAATTACCTCGTACCCCTGCACCTTGACTCAGTACCGGTACTCCTTGTATATAGCCTCGTTATTGTTATTTTATTGTGTTACTATTAACTTTTTTTATTGTGCAAATCTTTCTTACTTTTTAACTATGGGAAAGGGCTCGTAAAGTAAACATTTCACGGTCATGTGTGTGTGTGTGCGTGCGTGCGTGTGTGTGTGTGTGTGTGTATGTGTGTTTTATAGGCAGGTCCAGGTTCCTCCCTGTGCTACTTCTAGCTGACAGCACCTTCTTGTGACAGTCATGATCCATTTACACGTTATTGGCCATTTATAGCCCCACTGAAACGTCAAAACGGACAAACACGCACAGACAAACAGACCCACACACAGCCTCTAATAATCACCTGGGCTGATCTATGATCAGTTTTGCCCTTTTAGATAATACTGAATAAGAATATATGAATACGGGGCAGACCAGGTCCTTGCATCAGCACTTTGTTTTTGTGATGTGGTGGTGCACTAGTTGGCTAGGACCGTGCTTGTTACAGCTACATTGAGAGTAGTAGCCTAGAGTAACCAGTCTCACCAATCAGCTAACATATGGCGTGCCAGTGGTACAGTATAATGTGTTATTGAATCAATGATAAGATGTTTGCAAAAATGATTAATGTCATTCATCAAGTTATTTGTTCCTTAAAGAAAATGGTTAAGAAATGTTTACAGAGGGCTATAGTGTATTGACCACTCGAATGCATGGCGAGGGACCATTGTATCTAAAGAAAAGTTCCTCTTCAAAAGACTAATAGATATTGATCGGTCATATTCTCCATGCACTCAACAGCCAAGTAGCCTAACCTAAGATAGGAAATTAATGATTATACTCTAAGGCACCCGGAATTCACCTGTCCATGCAACATTTAGCCTACTTAACCTGTTCCAATTGGTACAGTTCCCACCTATTAGGCTAGTGGCAAGGCCTCAAAATGTTTTAGATACCCCCAACCCGATCAATAGACACGCCTCCAAGTCAAATCCACTGCCACTCAGCGCTGCATGACCTCGCCCGGCAAAGGCACACACAGTTACACATGCTCCTCCGACACTGAGGCCATTGCAATCCACTCCAAAGGAAGCAATCCCCCCAAACATAAAACTTGCAGAGCAATGCCTGGCCAGAGGGGGGACAAGCCACAGAAGCCCATGTACCACACCACAAGCCCTGATGCTGCCAAAATCTGGTCCATAGTGTTTGTATGTGTGTGCCGTCTGCACCACACAAACAAATAGCACCAGGACATCCCAATGCATCCCGGAAACACAGACCTGCAAAACAGAGACATAACAGGTGGATCAGGACTCTTACTCTGAGAAGCTTTTTTCACTGAGAGTGAACACAATCCAAATTCATTGAAATAAGGACAGCCAGGCAAAATTTAAGGGCATGAATAAATACTTAGCTAGCTGCTTGCCTATGTTACTCTCGCTCTCTCTCTGTCTTAAGTGCTATCAGTTGTGAAGAGCATTAGTAGGCTAAGTATATGTTAGTCTGAGGGTCTGTCACTTTGATAAGGTGAATTAACTTCTTCTAAGAGCCATTTGCTGCTGGCCAAAAATAATGAGCTGTGTATTGTTAAAGAAGAGAATGGTAGAGATTAGACTGGTGCTTTGTGTGTATAAGTAATTCCACCTCTGTGGCATTCATGGAACAAACTTGCATGGATTTACAATAAAGCAATGAGCGAGTGCCCTATCCACTCCCCTCCCTTCCCCTTTCCTTCCTGCTTTCGGAATCAGAACTGAGCATGCTCAGCGTCGACGAAGTTGTCTCCTCCCCAAACCCCCAGAGAGGTGATCTGTCTATCCTCACAGCTTCCTCCTCGGGCCCCGGCCCTGACGCTCGGCCCACACAGACACACAATGTCCCAGCCCCGGCAGACATACACACACAGCCCCCCCGGTCTCTGTCCCGACACACGGCCAGGGAGGGCCGCCAGTGTTGTGTAAGCACCGGTCAGTACAGAGGTGACGTTATGGGCCATCCTGTGACCTACTACTTCAGCCAGGCCCGCTCCTTGCCCTATGGTACCACCATGCCCCCCTTATCCACTAGGCCCTACTTACTCATCCCAGGCCCAGAAGGTCAGAGAAATGTCTTGGCATGTGTCAACCTACCCTCATTCTCTCACTTAAATACATGGTTATATTTCCTCTATAAATGGGCCTTAGTGGTGAGTGGTCCTGAGTAGGTGTGTGTGTGTGTGTGTGCGTGTGTGTGTGGGGGGGGGGTTGTTTGTTTGTTTGTATTTTTGTGCGTGTCATTACCTAGACCTCTCATCTGACCAGGCGCTAACTGAGTCCAAAAGTCTTTGGTCGTGATCCTCACCACTGTTTCCTATTGCTGATGAGTTATGACATGACTGTACAGGCCATATGGATGAAATAAATCTCACAGCAGCACTGATATGAACACATTTTAGAATACGGCTGTAACCTAATAAAATGTGGGTAAAGTCAAGGGGTCTGAATACTTTCCGAAGGCACTGTATATGATTTCTGCTGGAACAGAATTCATGACTTTAACGTTGCTCAGCCACACAGACCACAAAATAAATCTATGAATGGTGGAGGCTGTAGCGTGAGGCAGCATCTAGCCATCTAGCCAGGGAGGGATTTTGCAGTTTAGCACGTTGCACGTGCCGAGGGAGTTTGTGTGGATTCATTTACTAAATGAATGTGTCTTAAACTGTCAATATGATTGCATATCTCCTGCTGTTTTTTCACCTTCCTTGTAACCACAGTACACATTTGAGGTAAAACGTCAACTTTCTACCAACATTGGGATGCCGTAGGATCATTACATGTTTTATGTAGACCCATTTTGTCAGGGAGACCTGGCAAATGTGTTCAGAGACGTGTTCAGTCAAGATTTTCCCACTGATCCCCTGTGTACAGTTGTAGTCATTGTGAGATCCTGTACTACAGTAACCTAACTGAACAGAGCCTGCAGGCTGAGAGAAAGTGCCTATCTGTGACTGTAGGGTGTGTTAAGTAAGATTAGACATGGGACATTAAGACATTATCATCAAGCCAATGTTTACTTTGTGACCTGGCGCTCTACCTTTTCTCAAGATGGCATCCGGCTGCCTCACTGACCACATGATCACATGACCAGGAAATCTACTGAATTAATGAGACAACAAAAAAACTTAAAACATTTCATGAAGACAAAAAAATAAGATACTGCTATATAGTGCTGCTAATGTTTAGTGGACAATTCATAGCATCTCAAGTGTACTATATAGACAACCCCCAAGTCCTCAGTCAGCTCTGAGGCTTTGACAGAGTAATGGATGCTTGTTTGTATCTCTGGTGGTCTCAGACACAGCAGAACTGAACTACTGCCACAGTCAGATGAAGGGCTGAAGGCTCTTGATCCATTCCTCATTTTCTATTTCTGAATCACAAAGGGAGAATATACGGCAGAGGAAAGGTAAGGTGAGGTAAAAGGTAAAAAAGCCATTTTGTTTGGCGACGATTGACTTCGACTACATATCCATAATGCATGTATCACATATCTGTATGCATTTCATGAACGTGTTATAACAGGCCCCAACCGCATTGAGTTTGCATCCCAATATGACACTTTAAATGCATCACAGGAAACAGAAATTCAACAAAAATGTTTTACATAGAAACAACAGACCCCCCCCCCTCAAAAAATATGTTTATTGATTGTGAAATTATGAAAAATACGAATAACATTCCACCCATGAGGACACTAGAGAGTGATTTGGTCATTTGACTGCAGGAAAGGGTTTGTTAATGAAATACAGTATTTTTGGCGCATTCATGTCATACTATGCAAGAGCTCATATTTAGGTATCTTAATAGAGGCATCATTACAATGACAGCATAGTGTCATCATTATGGCTGTTCTCAAAAGTGTTCTTCTGACATACCAGTGTTAGTAAATATGCCAAAAGACCAAACCACGTTTTGAAAGTTATGCTGATACTGTTTCTAGCGTGTACTAGCCCCATTCCCCCCACCGGCCAGAATAGACCTGTGACTTACCTTCTTCATCTCACTGAGGTCAATGGTGCATGAAGACCCCCACATGGTTGAATCCTCAAGGATATATTTTACAGATCAAATCGTGTAGTTGAGGGTCATAACCATTTCGTAACACAGCCCTCCTCCATATCACCATTAGGCTTAAGTTGGTCATACTGGTCTATAACGCACACATGAAAGATCTATTTATAAATTCTATGCAAAGTGCATTTTCCCATTCATAAAGCGTTTATAGCTAAGCACTTCATGGTAATTAACTGTGCAGTTTGCCACTCTGCTCTATGACACCAGCATTAAATGTCTATGTATGAATTCAATGCAATCAATGTAATTTCCATTTTCCCATTCATAAAGCATTTGTAAAGCATTTATAAACATGCCTCACATATAAAAAATAATACAGACAAAACACAGAATATTAACAATTTTGTTTGATTTGCACAAAAAACAATTCCTGAGAACATTGCAGAAAAATCCTACTATTGGCATTTTTCAGTTGAACTTTTCTTGATTAGATTTAACAAAGATTCATATTCAAAGCATTCAAATTCAATTCCCCAGAATCATTGCAATAAGTATTTTTATGAGTAAAATGTACAAACACAGGGTGCTAGCTAGCATTTCCCCCTTGTTCACTAATGTGCTAATCTCTTGGCACAATGTCAACACGTTACGGAACAGTAGTGGAGAGGGTAGCTAGTTTTAAGTTCCTCGGCATACACATCACAGACAAACTGAATTGGTCCACTCACACTGACAGCATCGTGAAGAAGGCGCAGCAGCGCCTATTCAACCTCAGGAGGCTGAAGAAATTCGGCTTGTCACCAAAAGCACTCACAAACTTCTACAGATGCACAATCGAGAGCATCCTGGCGGGCTGTATCACCGCCTGGTACGGCAACTGCTCCGCCCTCAACCGTAAGGCTCTCCAGAGGGTAGTGAGGACTGCACAACGCATCACCGGGGGCAAACTACCTGCCCTCCAGGACACCTACACCACCCGTTGTTACAGGAAGGCCATAAAGATCATCAAGGACATCAACCACCCGAACCACTGCCTGTTCACCCCGCTATCATCCAGAAGGCGAGGTCAGTACAGGTGCATCAAAGCTGGGACCGAGAGACTGAAAAACAGCTTCTATCTCAAGGCCATCAGACTGTTAAATAGCCACCACTAACATTGAGTGGCTGCTGCCAACACACTGTCATTGACACTGACCCAACTCCAGCCATTTTAATAATGGAAATTGATGGGAAATGATGTAAATATATCACTAGCCACTTTAAACATGCTACCTTATATAATGTTACTTACCCTACATTATTCATCTCATATGCATATGTATATACTGTACTCTACAACATCGACTGCATCCTTATGTAACACATGTATCACTAGCCACTTTAACTATGCCACTTTGTTTACTTTGTCTACACACTCATCTCATATGTATATACTGTACTCGATACCATCTACTGTATGCTGCTCTGTACCATCACTCATTCATATATCCTTATGTACATGTTCCTTATCCCCTTACACTGTGTATAAGACAGTAGTTTTGGAATTGTTAGTTAGATTACTTGTTGGTTATCACTGCATTGTCGGAACTAGAAGCACAAGCATTTCGCTACACTCGCATTAACATCTGCTAACCATGTGTATGTGACAAATAAAATTTGATTTGATTTGATTTGATTTGATTTGATTACTTGTCGTAAATAGTACTCACATATGTTAACAATGTTATTTCACTATTTACATTGTACTTTGGCACATTATGAACCCTTAGAACCTTTTAAAAATTACAAATTAAGAGACAGTAACCAGTTGCTTTCTTTTTGGCTGCAGAGGAGAGGTCGGGGGTCAGTGTAACATAATTTCCGGGTGACAGCCCAGCATTCTTTTTTTGTGTGCAAACATACAGTCATGAAAGAGTAAACAAAAAGGTTGACTAACTGTTTAATCACCAGGCAGTGACATTTCACTGACCTCACATATTCTCGTGTAGTCAAAATATAAAGAACGTCAGAAAGATGGTCTCTTAATTTGTCCTGTTGGTTCGTAATGTGCAAAAGTACAATGTACATTTTAAAATGGTGAGATAGCTACTATTATTAACTAAACGTTTTATGAGTTTCATGATGATTTTGTAACATTTATTGACTGAGTTGGAAAACATATTGCTATTGCCAGGGGCTTGGCCAGGCTACATAGGTGAATAACATAGAGGAGGGGTAGGCAGCTAGATTCACCTGTGGGGCGATTTTTGTCTAAGGGGATGGTCGGGGGGCCGGGAACATAGTTATAATCATTTGTACACTGCAAATTGACCACAGCTAACTATGGGCCAAAACTGTCACGCCCTGGCCATAGATAGGCTTTTTATTCTCTATTTTGGTTAGGCCAGTGTGTGACTACGGTGGGCATTCTATGTTCTTTTTTCTATGTTCTTGTATTTCTTTGTTTTTGGCCAGGTATAGTTCTCAATCAGGGACAGCTGTCTGCCGTTGTCTCTGATTGAGAACCATACTTAGGTAGCTTTTTCCCACTGTTTTTTTGTGGGTAGTTATTTTCTGTTTAGTGTTTGTTGCACCTCTCAGAACTGGTTCGGTTATTCTTTTGTTATTTTGTACCACGCTGCACCTTGGTCTTCACCTTCTCCCTCTGAATGCCGTTACAAAAACAGACAGGTTTAGCTTAGACAACAAGTAAACTATATAAACACCTCAAAACAAGACATAGTATCGATAACAAGATACAACGAGCTGAAATGAGCCACCTATGATTCCCCACAAGGCAGCTTCTTGTAATTTTTGCTAGCTATCTGACCATTCTGGCCATGCTGCTGCTCCAGTTTCAACTGTTCTGCCTTACTATTATTTGACCATGCTGGTCATTTATGAACATCTTGGCCATGTTCTGTTATAATCTCCACCCGGCACAGCCAGAAGAGGACTGGCCACCCCACAAATGCTCTCTCTAATTCTCTCTTTCTTTCTCTCTCTCTCGGAGGACCTGAGCCCAAGGACCGTGCCCCAGGACGACCTGACATGATGACTCCTTGCTGTCCCCAGTCCACCTGACTGTGCTGCTGCTCCAGTTTCAACTGTTCTGCCTTGTTATTATTCGACCATGCTGGTCATTTATGAACATTTGAACATCTTGGCCATGTTCTGTTATAATCTCTACCCGGCACAGCCAGAAGAGGACTGGCCACCCCACATAGCCTGGTTCCTCTCTAGGTTCCTTCCTAGGTTTTGGCCTTTCTAGGGAGTTTTTCCTAGCCACCGTGCTTCTACACCTGCATTGCTTGCTGTTTGGGGTTTTAGACAGGGTTTCTGTACAGCACTTTGAGATATCAGCTGATGTACGAAGGGCTATATAAATAAAATGTGATTGATTGATTGATCATTCTAAATGATAACAACGCACACCTTTGGCCAAATCGATGCCCATGCATCATTTTCGTGACGTTGTCAGCCAACTTGTCTATATCTGAGATCTATAAGAAAGCTCAAGAAATTATAATAATGTTACACATATTTAACCCCGTGTTTGGATGGCACTAAAGTACTTTCATACTTCCATTTGATTTGAAACCTTCGGACGAGTCTTGTGAGACTTGTGTCGTAAAGCAAAACAACCGACATGTACAGTACGTGTTCATGAGAGTCTCAGCTTTTTATGATGGGGTCATATTAGTTTGTAGTTTGTGGATGTTGATCATCTATTTCGTATGATATTTTCCAACTGGCTAAATGTATGTATGATATGTTACGAATTGCAATTTGTTGTGGCTAACTTTAGCTTGGTGGCTAGGATGCTAACGCTAACATTAGCTAGGTGGCTAATGTTAGCTAAGCTAAATAGTATCCGTGGCTATTTATAACAGTATGATGTAACACCCTCATTATGGATTGATATGCCTGTTACAGACTACAGTGACATAATCCACCAGAGACCCTCGACTCAATGGAAATCCCCCCAACACATTACTGTCATGGTCGCTCTTTCGCTCTCTCTCTCTCTTTCTTTTTCTCTCTTTCTATATCTTTCTCTCTTGCTCTTTCTTTCTTTATTTCTCTCTCTCTTTCTCTCTCTCGCTGTGAAGTTGACCCAACGGTAGGACTATATAGTGAGAATAGAATAATGCAGAACCAATTTTTCTTTCCCAAAGTGAGGCTTTTTATTTTGCAAGTAGCGATAAAGACAGCCGGTGACTGTACAATACATTATAAACTGGACGTTGCAACACAAGGAACATAAACTGATTGTGCCCTTTTTTGTTGTGCCCTTTTTTAACATGTCAGTCATTAAAGTTGTGCGAACTCTGGCCGGGAGTATGATGGGTAATGGAATATTACTCTTAGCGGTATGGTACAGAACTCTGCTTACGCACACATTGGATGAATCATTGGTGGGAGGGGCCTGCTCTCTGCTGCGATGCTGTGATGAGGAATTAAAATAGTGTAGAAAGAAAAATGTAACAGGTTTGACAACCAATTACACAATCTGAATTATCTGTGGTAAAATGCACTTAAAGTCTGCTGTGTGCTGGGAAAACATGCATATCGGAGCTGAGAAACTGAACAGAGCACTTGGTTGCATCATTATAAAACAGTTGAGTTACTATTTACTTGTATTTTCATCCAGAACAGTAGAGATGCCACAGATGATAAGTGATCTGACATTGCTCTGTGCCATTTTACATACAATGTTTTCATTTAACTTTTAAACCACTTTTTAGAAAAAAAAACATGAACATGAACATTTAAAGTCTGAAAGACGATCTGTGGATGACTCCGTGTCCAATCGCTCCAAGCACACTAGCCTTGAAGAACATTATCCTGAACACTATCCTGCTATGGGAACTAAGGACATGTGATTGGTTGTCCCAAAAATAGCCTTCTGTGCTTCTCCCCTACAGTGTTTCCCACCACATTGAGTAAGGTGACATAGCAAACCCTGTACTCCTTTGTACAGTAACTCCTGTACTTCTAGGGCACAGCACACACACACACACACACACACACACACACACACACACACACACACACACACACACACACACACACACACACACACACACACACACACACACACACACACACACACACACAGTGCTCCACTGTTTTACGTCATAGTCACAGAACCACACAGGAAGAGCCCCTGACTTATTTAACTAGAAAATACAAATAAAGTAGCAGCTCAAATGAAGTCCTTCATTGTTTTGGTGTTCTTTAAATAGTACGGTGACTTGTGTCTCCACACAAACTGAGTGACATTATTAGTTTGTCTCAAAGACAAACTGAAGCTGTGTGTGTTTCCCTTAGTCAAACAGTGGGTTGGATGAGGGAGGTTAGGGATGTTACAATGACGCCTGACGGTCTGTGAAGCTCCCTGGTGTAGACTAGAGATCTCACCTCACCACATCTCATCATAGTTTCCCTGGTAATAGTGGTGCGTATATCACGTCTACTATAAGTGTGTGTGTGTGTGTGTGTGTGTGTGTGTGTGTGTGTGTGTGTGTGTGTGTGTGTGTGTGTGTGTGTGTGTGTGTGTGTGTGTGTGTGTGTGTGTGTGTGTGTGTGTGTGTGTGTGTGTGTGTGTGTGTGTGTGTGTGTGTGTGTGTGTTAGTTTATGTATGTAAGAATGTCGGTGTGTGAGCGAGTGAGCGTATGGCTGGTGTATAGAGGTAGGTAGTGTAAGAAGTTAAAGACCATGGAGACTAAAACCTGTGGCCAGTAAGTTCATTCTGACTGCAGGTCTATAAACCCAGGAGCCAGGCAGTTCAGTGGCAAGTAGGTCAAACACATAGAAACACACCTGTTATATGAGTCACTGTCAGAACTAATAGAAAATGTCTGTCTCCACTCTTGAAAAAGTAGGCCTATGTATGCCTCAACATCTCCATTTGCTGTTCTGAAGCACCAAATTTGGCTATATGACACATAGGCCTACTCTACACATTTTGGTTTTCATATGCCCCATAGAAATGCATGCTACTGTATATTATTGAGAATTGTCGACTGTCAAAACAACATGGCATGTTGCTGAGGAATGTGACTCTGAACTGCAGTCTTCATGGAAAACGGCCCATAGACTTGAGTAGAGGTTAGGATTTCTCTTCATCTGCTTTGGACAGCAGTCATAAAGGGAGGGATTACCTAATGTCCTTTAAAAGCTTTTCCTCTTCTTATTTTTAAGTCAGTTGAGAACATTCTTATTTACAATGACAGCCTACCGGGGAACAGTGGGTTAACTGCCTTGTTCAGGGGCAGAACGAAAGATTTCTACCTTGTCAGCTCATTGATTCGTTGTCACGTTCTGACCTTAGTTCTTTTATTATGTCTTTGTTTTAGTATGGTCAGGCCGTGAGTTGGGTGGGTTGTCTATGTTCGTTTTTCTATGATTTGCTATTTCCGCGTTTGGCCTGGTAAATCAGAGGCAGCTGTCAATCGCTGTCCCTGATTGAGAACCATATTTAGGGATCCTGTTTTCTATTGTGTTTCGTCTGTGATTGTTTTCTGTTTTCTGTTGTGTGTCTGCACCAGCCAGAACCGTTTTCGGTCGTTTCTCTTTGTTATTTCCGTGTTCATTCTAACAAATATGGACACATACCACGCTGCATCTTGGTCCTCACTTTCTCCTTCATACGACGACGACCGTTACATTTGATCCAGCAACCTTTTACGGTTACCGTCCCAACGCTCTAGCCACTAGGCTACCTGTCGCATTGTGATGTAGCTTTCTCTACAGACCTGTGTTTTGAGTCTATCCCATACAATAGAGGTTTCTCAGATGAACAAAACTGTGACCTATGTGTGTTTGATGACTAGCCCATGGAATGTAATGGGGATCGTTTTTCTCACATCAGGAAAGGTAAACCCACATTCGGTAACGTTTTTGTTGATCTCACAATTTTGGCTCTTTGCACGTCCATTTGCCTTTCTATTTGTGTTTCTGTAAGTCACCCACTCTTTCCTGACGATCCAAATGAATAATGCGCACATGACAACATCAACCAACAATTCGGTGTTACAGTGTTGCTAACAATAAACCTCTTCCTCTACAGTGCCTTCAGAAAGTATTCATATCCCTTGACTTATTCCACATTTTGTTGTGTTAAAGCCTGAATTCAAAATAGATTAGCTATACACACAATACCCCATAATGACAAGTGAAAACATGTTGTTGTTTTTTTAACATTAGCAGATATATAGAAATATCTCATTTACATACGTATTCACACTCTTGAGTCAAGACTTTGTAGACGCATCTTTGGCAGCGACTATTGCTGTGAGTCTTTCTGGGGTAAGTCTCTAAGCTTTCCACACCTGGATTGCGCAACATTTGACCAATTTTATTTTCACAACTGTTCAAGCTCTGTCAAATCGGTTGTTGATTATTGCTTGACAACCATTTTCAGGTCTTGCCAAAGATTTTCAAGTTGGTTACAATCAAAACAGTAACTCAGGCATTTGCAGGTCTTGCCATAGATTCTAAAGCCAATTTTTTTTTTTAAGTCAAAACTGTAACTCGGCCAATCAGGAACATTCACTGTCTTCTTGGTAAGCAACTCCAGTGTTGATTTGGCCTTGGGTTTTCGGTTATTGTTAAATAATCTCCCAATGTCTGGGGGAAAGCATACTGAACCAGGGTTCCCTCTAGGATTTTGCCTGTGCTTTAGCTCTATTCCATTTCTTTTTATCCTAAAAAAAACTCCCCAGTCCTTAACGATTACAAGCATACACATTATATGATCCAGCCACCACGATGCTTGAAAATATGGAGAGTGGTACTCAGTAATATGTTGTCTTGGATTTTCCCCAAACATAACACTTTGTATTCAGGACAAAAAGTTAATTTCTTTGCCTCATTTATTGCAGTATTACTTTAGTGCCTTGTTGCAAACAGGATGCATGTTTTGGAATATTTTTTTATTTCGTGCAGGCTTCCTTTTCATTGTGTGTCACGCCCTGACCTATATGGTGTTGTAGGTCAGGGCATGACTAGGGGATGTTCTAGTTTTTTCATTTCTATGTTGGTGCTCTTGGTATGGTTCCCAATTAGAGGCAGCTGATGTTCGTTGTCTCTCATTAGGGATCATACTTAAGTTCTCCATTGCTCCCACCTGGTTTGCGGGATATTGTTTTGTTGAGTGCTGATGTGTGCGCTGTTTGTTTTATTGTTTTGTTTAAGTTTCACTAATAAAAGATGTGGAACTGGAATCACGCCGCGCTTTGGTCTGTCTATCCCAACAACCGTGACATTGTGTCAATTAGGTTAGTATTGTGGAGTTTCTACAATGTTGTTGATCCATTCAGTTTTCTCCTGTCACATTCATTAATCTCCATTGGCATCATGATGAAATTCCTGAGAAGTTTCCTTCCTCTCCGGAAGCTGAGTTAGGAAGGACGACAGTATCTTTGTAGTGACTGTGTATTGATACACCATCCAACCAAGTGTGATTAATAACTTCACCATGCTCAAAGGATATTCAAGATCTGCTTTTTTTGTCATCTACCAATAGGTACCCTTTGCAAGGTGTTGGAAAACCTCCCTGGTCTTTGTAGTTGAATCTGTGTTTGAAATTCACTGCTCGACTGAGGGACCTTACAGATAATTATATGTCTGGGATACAGAGTCATTAAAAAATCATGTGAAACAGTTAAACAGTCCATTCAATTTATTATGTGACTTGTGTTTGCAAATGTTTACTCCTGCACTTATTTAGGCTTGCCATAAAACAGGGGTTGAATACTTATTGACTCAAGATATTTGAGCCTTTAATTTTTTATTAATTTGTTTTAAAAAATCCACTTCAACATGATAGGGTATTGTGTGTAGTAGGCCTGTGACAAAACATCTCCATTTTAAATTCAGGCTGTAACACAAAATGTGGAAAAAGTTTCTAAACCTCCATAAACCAATAGTATTTTTCTACACACATTAAATCAATGTTTCTGTTGAACAGCCTATGATATTTGACTATGTGCGCTCATGTGCATGCTTCCATGCGCTCATGTTTTTTGTCCTGTCTTTTCACTGTCACCCCTGTAACACCCCCGCCAGTTCGCAGTTGCAAATGAGAACTTGTTCTCAACTAGCCTACCTGGTTAAATAAAGGTGAAATAAAATTGAAAAAAACACCCTTGTGGGTTTCTAGCTTCACATTGCTGACAGCCACACTAATTCTCCAGGGAAGTCCCAACAACCCCAACTACCCCTCGTTTTTTTTTTTGAGCTCAGTCAACTAATCCGGTGTTGTGTTCTGGAAACTTCTAACTTTAGTGTACATAGTGCCTTCGGAAAGTAATCAGACCCCTTGACTTTTTCAGTGGTGGAAAAAGTACCCAATTGTCATACTTGAGTAAAAGTAAAGATACCTTAATAGAAAATGACTCAAGTAAAAGAGAAAGTCACCCAGTAAAATACTACTTGAGTAAAAGTCTAAATGGATTTGGTTGTAAATATACTATAGTTTCAAATGTAAATGCTAAAATATACTTAAGTATCAAAAGTAAAAGTATAAATCATTTCAAATTCCTTACATAAAGCAAACCATACTTCACCATTTTCTTGTTTTTTAGCCAGGGGCATACTTCAATATTCAGGCATCATTTACAAACAAAGCATGTGTGTTTAGTGAGTCTGCCAGATCAGAGGCAGTAGGGATGTTCTCTTCATAACTGCATGAATTGAACCATTTTCCCGTCCTGCTAAGCATCAACAATGTAACGAGTACTTTAAGTTGTCAGGGAAAATGTATGGAGTAAAAAGTACATTGTTTTTAAAAGTTGTCCAAAATATAAATAGTAAAGTACAGATGCTCAAAAAAGCTACCAGCATAGTACTTTAAAGTACTTTTACTTCAGTACTTTACGCCACTGGACTTTTTCCACATTTCGTTAGGTTACACCCGTATTCTAAAATGTATTAAATTGTTTGAGTCTCATAACAAAAGTGTCTGAATACTTATGTAAATAAGGTATTTCTGTTTTTTTTTTTTTTTTTAATAAACCTGTTTTAGCATTGTCATTATGGGGTATTTTGTGTAGATTCCTGAGGAAAAGTCAAGGGGTCAGACTACTTTCTGAAGGCACTGTATATACTACGTAAGTGATATGATGAGTGATGATGTTAGTTATGCATAGTTATGATGTCTTCTTGGAGCAGGGGAGAGAGAGAGAGAGAGTCTTGTTTAACTGATGATTTGGTGGCCTTTCTGGTTTGAGTTATTGCGCCCCCCTCTACAATTAGAATCAGCATAATTTCAATAAAACGTCCCATTCCAGAACCACAGGATCACTGAATTTCAGACTATCATGCATTGTTCTTACAGTGACACATTCCAGACATCTTGATCCGTTGGAAATGATGTGTTGTTTGATTGAGGTTAACCGCAATATGTGCCATTGATTTGGCCAATGGGAACCCAGCCCAATAGATTTAGACAAACTGACACACTGATGACAACTGGGCGGCAATGACCCTAGATTCTCTGAATTCCAAGTTCATGTAAGAATGAACACCTCAACAATGGTGTTACGGATGTGTCAAACTTGTTCCACGGAGGGCAGAGTGTCTGCATGTTTTAAGGTGAATTAAGGTCACTGATTAGTAAGGAACTCCACTCACCTGGTTGTCTAGGTCTTCATTACAAGGCAAAAACAAAAACCAGCTGGCACTAGGCCCTCCATGGAATGAGTTTGACATGCCTGGTGTCAAGGATTAACAATAATTCAGGAGAAAGGACCAGAATTGAACGTAACACTTAACTAGTTGCCAACTCAACAAGCATCAGCTGCTAACCATTATGAATCAGCCTCCACTACTGTTTTCAACATTTAACCAGTTGCCTTGAACATAACTCCTCAAACAACCTCCAGCTGCTACTCACTGCTAATCAGCCTCCAAACCTGTTCTCTCTTCTTAATCACCACGGCTCTTGCTCCAACTTTTCTCTCTGGCCTTGCTGACCCTGGGACTGCTGCCTCAGCAGTGGCTCACCCACACTCTCTGACAGCAATGGCCTCTCTCTCTCTCTCTCTCAGCATACTGCTTCCTTTACCCTCCACCTTTCACACCTTGTCTCCGCCAGTGTCACAACTAGTTTTCCAGTTGCCCACTCTGGCCTTCTGGCTACCTTGCCTGCTCCATCTTTACAGCCTCCAGCTCCCTTTCCCCCTCCAGGTCTCGCTGGCCCTGTGACCAATGCTCCGTCAGTGGCTCACTTTTTATCTCCCAGTGTCAACCTCTCTCTTTCCCTCAGGTCTCGCTGACCTCACGGCTACCTTGCCTGCGCTATTTTCACAGCCACCGGCTCACTTCCCCCCCAGCTCCGATGGCCCCGTGACTGCTGCTTACGACTCACCCTCGCTATCTGCCAGCAAGTACCTCGCACATCTCCACCTACTCAGCCAGTCATGGGCCCTCTACCCTCCAAGCTGCGACTCTGTGACAGTTCAGTGAACCAACTGTCTCTTTGTTCCAGTCTTCACTGGAGCAACCCAGCCCCACTCCCTCTCTACGGCCACCCCGGCTCAACCTCCACCCAACTCCCTGATCTTCAAGCCGCCTTCAGTCTCTTCCTCTCTCTGCCAGCAGGTGCAGACGTTAATCTTGCCACTGTACTCAGTGCTTCTCTCACACTGGCCTTACTTAGCATCATCGACTGTGGCCTTGTCCAGGTACCCCTGCGCTCCACTGACCCTCACCACTCCAGGGTTCTTACTGTCACATAATTAAGCTTGGCTTTTTTCCACTACAGAGAATTAATCTGCTCAGCACCTCCTTCTCGCCACCAGGAGTTGGATGACTACCAATCCCTCATCATGGATCTAGCTGTCCGTTTCGGTTCTCGGCAGCCGCTCACTGCAGTGGAACATCATGACATACTGAGATTCGCCGGCAAAGTGTCCCTCGCCTGCGACCTCTGTGGCTGCACATCCCACCTTGCAACCGCCTGCACCCTGTCTGCCCCACCCTCAGCAACCCCTTGAAGCTTCCTCTGCCATGCCTCGGCTCACTGTTCCGCCCTACCCTCTTCCTCCTCCAGACATTCTGTCTTCCCCGCCTCCTCTGGAAGGACGGACAGCCGTGGTTATTCTGTGATCTGTCATGATCTGCAACACGTTCAAGAACTACGGCTGCAGCGTCTCCTCATGCAAGCTCCTCCACATATGCACATTTTGTAGTGGTGCCCACACATGCATGTCCTGCCCTCAGAAACCCACTCCTCCCTCTGCTGATAAATGACTGCTGGACAAACTTGCCACCCCATCAACATCACTGCCATGGCTGGGGACTTGGACCTTCACCCTGACCTCTCCTTTGCCCAGCATTACGCACTCCTGCCGCCATCATTACGCACACCGGCTTCCCTCACATCAGCGATTCATTGGACTCACCTGGACTCAATCACCTGTGTTATTACCTCCCCTATATCGGTCTCTTCCCCAGCTCTGTTCCCCACTTCTGCATTAATTGCCGTATGTCATTGTGTTACACGCTCTCCGTAGCCGATGAGAGTAAGACCATTAAACAGGTCAACATTCACAAGGCCGCAGGGCCAGACAGGTTACCAGGACGTGTACTCAGAGCATGTGTTGACCAACTTGCAAGTGTCTTCACTAACATTTTCAACTTGTCCCTGACCGACTCTGTAATATCTATATGTATGAAGCAAACCACTATAGTCCCTGTGCCCAAGAACACCAAGGTAATCTGCCTAAATGACTACCAACCCGTAGCACTCACGTCTGTAGCCATGAGTACGGCTGATCATGGCGCACATCAAAACCATCATCCCGCAAACCCTAGACAAACTCCAAATCGCATTCTGCCCCAACAGATCCACAGATGAGACAATCTCTATTGCACTATACACTGCCCTTTACCACCTGTACAAAAGGAACACCTATGTGAGAATGTTGTTCATTGACTACAGTTCAGCGTTCAACACCATAGTACCCTCAAAGCTCATCACAAAACTAAGAACACTGGGACTAAACACCTCCCTCTGCAACTGAATCCTGGACTTCCTGACTGGCAGCCCCCAGGTGGTAAGAGTAGGCACTAAACACATCTGCCACGGTGCTCCTTCACACGGGGGCCTCTCAGTGGTGCGTACTTAGTCCCCTCCTGTAATCCCTGTTCATCTATAACTGCATAGTCAAGTACAACTCCAACACCATCATTAAGTTTGTTGACAACACAACGGTGGAAGGCCTGATCACCGACAACGATGAGACATAGGGAGGAGGTCAGAGACCTGGCAGTGTGGTGCCAGGACAACAACCTCACCCTCAATGTTATCAAGACAAAGTAGATGATCATAGACTACAGGAAAATGGGGTCTGAGCAAGCCACCATTCTCATCAACGGGGCTATACTGGAGCAGGTCGAGAGCTTCAAATTCCTTGGTGTCCACATCACCAACAAACTATCATGGTCCAAACACACCAAATCAGCCGTGAAGAGGGCACGACAACACCTCTTCCACTTCAGGAGAGTGAAAAGATTTGTCATGGATAGGCGCAGGAATACACAATAGGGGTTATTAATACACCCAAAACAAACACATATACAAAAACACTGGGTTGTACACTAACAAAAGAGTGAGGTTAAACCTCATTGGATGACAAAAAACGATACCGTAATACACAATATATAAAGCACACAGCATAACAGCTGCACCAACGCATAGGTACTCACACCACCAATGGACATGGGACCAATAATGGACAGCCCAATGGAAACCAAAGGGCACAGTTACGCAAGTACTAATCAGTGGGAATAGGGGACAGGTGTGCGTAATGAAAGTTCCAAAGGGATCCGTGACAACAACAATTATGGCATTTTGATTTGATTTGATTTGGATCTCTTTTAGTCCCCATTTGGACTAATCTTCCAAGAGTCCTTTAACATTAAAATACAATTTATAATACAAACACATTTTCACATATAACACACTATTACAAACATACATAATATACTAACATAATAAATACCAATAAATACTCAATCTAAAAAAATATTGATTCTCCATCTACTATAGTCCCACAACATTTATATGTAATTATATTTAAGTTGTTTTAAAATTATGCTTAAATTTATATATTGAAAGGTTTCTGGTTTGTTCAGTTAATTTATTCCATTTATTTATTGCTCTAAATCGAAATGTTATTTTGCCTATTTCTCTTTTCCGTCTGGATAATGCATTGATGGTGGACAATCATTTACGTAATTTACGGAAAGTATTTACGGAATGTCTGTCTCTTACCAACTGAATGCCGTTTTTAATGATGTATATTATGAAATAAAAATAAAATAAGCATGTTTTTTCAATTATCTTGTTGATGATGACCAACCAAGAACATTGCGCATGACTGCAACAGAAGAACCATATCTCCACCTTAAAACAATCCTTGCTGTGTCACGTCCTGGTCAAAGTATTTTGTGTTTATCTTCGTGTAATGGGTCAGGCCAGGGTGTGGCATGGGTTTTTGTATGTGGTGTGTATATATTGGGATTGTAGCTAGTGGGGTGATCTAGCAAAGTCTATGGCTGTCTGGAGTGGTTCTCAATCAGAGGCAGGTGTTTATCGTTGTCTCTGATTGGGAACCATATTTAGGCAGCCATATTCTTTGAGTTTGTCGTGGGTGATTGTCCTTAGGGTCCTTGTTCCTGTCTATGTGTTAGTGTACACAAGTATAGGCTGTTTTGGTTTTCGTTACGTTTATTGTTTTTTTGTAGTGTTTGTATTTAGATTCGTGTTACGTTTATTTCTTAAAACATGAATCGCAATCTACACGCTGCATTTTGGTCCGACTCTCCTTCACACCAAGAGAACCGTTAATGCTGCTTTGTTCTGTGCATTCTGCAGCCTCCTAACTTCACTTGATGATGCATTTCCCCAGACCACAGAACAGTAGTTCACCTGACTCTCAATTAATGCTTGTGTTATTTGCTGAATAATTTTTCTTGGTTAAATATTTAACTATCCTTCTGATTATGTGTGCTGTTTTTTTGTTTTTTTTTACATAGATTAGTTATTTGAGATAACCACGATAAGCAGTTATCTAGCTGCACTCCCAATAGTTTCTGCCACTTCTTCAATTTGTACTCCTCCCATACTTAATTGTATCCCATGCTGTTTTGGCCTTTTCCTAGTGGAACAGACCAACATAACTTTGGTTTTCTTGGTGTTTAAAACAAGTTTGTTTTAGCATACCCACTCCCTGATATTCTCCAAATCTCCTTGTAAATCTTGCTGTACCTGTTGAACCAATTGTCTTGCTGCATAAATTGTAGTATAATCTTCAAATATAGTAGCTTGAATTTCAGCTAAGGCATAGGGAAGGTATATATTAAATAAAGAAGTGGCCCAAGGCAGCGGCCCTGCGGTATTCCACAGTTTAACACATGAGGGGAAGAAAATGAACCATTGATATAGGTGCTGTTTCCTGTCAGTTAGATATTACTGTACCCAATTCAATGCTACCACCTTAAAACCATAATGCTTTAATTTTGTAAACATTATTTCATGATCCACTAAATCAAATGGTGCACTGAAATCTAAAAATAGTACACCCACAAACTTAATGGTGCACTGAAATCTAAAAATAGTACACCCACAAACTTGCCATTATCCATAGCATTGAGCCACTGGTCAGTCATGTCAACCAATTCAGTGGTAGTGGAATGGTTTTTGCGGTAAGCATGCTGATTGGCTGTAATCAGATCATTCTTTTCCATGTACTCCCATATTTGTCTACTTACAATACCCTCCAATATCTTACTGAGTGTAGTGAGTAGACTAATTAGTCGACTATTGGCAGGAGTAATGGGTTCTTTGCAGTCTTTCGGAATAGGACACAGTTTCGCATGCTTCCATACATTTGCAAACATCCCCTTTTCCAGTGACCAATTAAATATGTATCTCAGTGGAACTGCAATCTGGGGAGCAGCACAGCGACTCAAAAAATTGTCCACAGGACCATAACCTGTAGATTTACCATCAGGCAATGACTTCAATAGGTTTAACACGTCCTCCACTGACACCGTTTGTAGACTAAAAGAGCAGGTCTTGTTGCTCATAATATGATTATCAATCCATTGGACAATGTTTACATTGTTGCTCAGTAAATTCATTTTCTGTGTAAAAAAAATCGTCAAAATGATTGGCAATACCGACTGGTTTTGTTATTATTCTCCCGTCAACCTCCACACTAGATGGGCATGATGAGATAGTTGTACCAAGTAAGCCCTTAACTGTGTTCCATACCTTTTTAGAATCATTTTTACAATCAATAAAAGCATTGTTGTAAAATAACTTTTTTTTCTTTCGATTCAATTTAACTGCATAATTACATAATGTTCTATAATTCTGTTCATCAATTTCTAATTTTGACTTGGCTGCGAAGACTTTTGCCATATTTCTATGAGAAAAAGCCTCACCCAGTTGATCATCAATCCATAGAGATGGACGAGCACCAACTGTACACTTTCTTATAGGGGCATGATGGTCCATTACCTCAGTGAGCAAATCATTAAAACATTCTGTAGCGTGATTTAAATCATCCTCTAGATAATTCAGCTGGCATGAATTTCAACAACTCATTATGCCAAACTCTATCTGGGAAAATCCTTCTCACTAGTGCTGCACGACAGAGATATTGTGTGCTCTAATAAAGAGGAAATTTCATAAGGACACAACCAAAGTGATTGGAAACATATAGGCCTACACACAAGCTTGTCATACAACCACATAGGCAGTCAATCACGATATCCCATTCCCATTTCAATTGTATTTAAATAAACAAAACTTCAGTGATTTAATCGTTGATTGTTGTGAAGATGGGATGGTGATGGCACAGATATAACAATGAGACAGATGTATAAATGTGAAGCATCCGGTTGGTGTTTCCACTCAATACCAAATATGGTAGTGAGTGGAAGCCCACTGACGGGCAGTGGGATAATGGATTTTGGACAACATTTTGCCCATTTTCTCATCAATTAAACATTTGACCTCAATACAATGTTCTGTTCCCAAAACTAGAATCTGTTATGAATAGAGTGGACTAAGTTCAGTAGGCTTTACCCTTTGCAAATGTTTTTTTAAATCGCACTGTTTAGAAGGAGTGCAAAAGTAAATTTTGTTATTGCACATGCACATTTCACAGAGTAGGCGATTCCTAATGGAAATATTCAGATGTACACTAGAACGCGACAATAGGATATCGCTAGTGCATGCTTGGCTCTGTCCACCACCTTGCCTGTTCTGCCCAATATGACTCATTTGTTCCCATTGGAAATGATAAGCTGTGGTCTATCTTGGTTTAGTTCTAAAAATCTTTGGTGATGCTTAATGGTGCTGTTGAACGCTGAGAATAAAATGACCTATTAACTGGCGGACGAGGCCAAGATGAAGACGCTGCTGGAACATTTCAAAACGTCCAATTGCTGTACTTACTGGGGCCTGTTTTCTGGATCCGGAGTTCCAAAACTTCCAATAACATTTTCAAAGGAAAATAAAACCGTTACTTCTTCATCTGTTTCTATAGGAACACATGCTTACATTGTAAAGATGTGGTCACCGACAGATCCATAGAGCAATATTCTCCGCAGCACAGTAGTAGTGTACTGTATAAGCTTGACAGGCAAACTCTTTATGGTAAAACCGTGAGTGAAATGGTTTTTAATCAGTGTTGCTGGATGGATGTAAGTTGTAACAAATAATTCTGCTATTTTCCAACTTGAAACACACTAGTGGTCCTTCTGTAGCTCAGTTGGTAGAGCATGGCGCTTGTAACGCCAGGGTAGTGGGTTCGATTCCCGAGACCACCCAGAATGTATGCACACATGACTGTAAGTCGCTTTGGATAAAAGCGTCCTCTAAATGGCATATATTATTATTATATATTACACTACAAACAGCACAATGTCTTCACATTGTATGAATAAAGCCTTGTCATTCTCAATGATCATTGTTTATTCATGTTTTACCATAAAGGTAAACAGGTTGGTTTGACTAATTCAGTTAAGACTTACACATAAAGGTCATACTGTATAAAGTTACACATTTTGAATGGACAGAATAGAATGGGGTCATACACTTATGGTATTTTGTAAGAGGGTAGAAAAATAATCAGCAGTCTTTGACACTCTATGATGGAAAGATTATGTTGCTGTTAAAAATACTAGTGTCAGGAAAGGATGGTGTTCGTCTAGTGTATTATACAATATTAAGTTAGCCACTGTAAAAGGTGGTTTTAGGAAACCATATTGGACACACATATTTTATTAACCACAAACTAAAAGATTAAGGGATGTTTTTCCCCAGCCTTTCCCGGACTTAATCCTAGTCCAGGACCAAAAAAACATTCTCAATGGAGTACTCTGATACTTTAAGAGGAGATGGTGTATATTTGTGTTCTTTGGGTCCCAAAACGACTAATTGTCCTTGATAATTTCTTGAAGTTTCACATTATTTCATCATTCAGCCCATCATGTAGACCAGAGAGATGTGGATCTGAACCAGTCCCTTCCCATTGAACCATGACTTCACACAATTCTGCAATCATCCCCCAATAAATCATCATTGTTCCTACTCGTGGAAATCACCTACATACTACATATATTTCTTAATGTAACATATTCAAATAGTGAAAGTAAAAATAATAATAATAATAATAGTATCTTAAATCATTTGGTTCACATGTGTGTATGGCGATATTATCCCTCGGCCTTCCAAACATACTCCTATGTCCCCAACCATAGCATGATGAAAGGAGCCCTCATACCCCAAACCCCAAAAATGCTGTCAAGCGTAAGAAACCGCCATCTCCTGTCTGTGCCTGTAGTCTGCCTGGCCTGGCCTGACCAATGCTCTGATGGTACCACACACTGATGACGCTTCCTAAAGACCAAACATAATGTTGAGTGAAGACAAAATGAGTGCCTGCCAATGGATGTCTGGCTAAAATATGTAGCTATGTCTGCTATACCACAGTGTATAGTACAAGTTTTATTGTGCCTGCAAAGCAGTCAATACAATCTGAAATCCATGAGCATACAAATGGCATAGGACTATCTAAATACATATTTATGAATTGATAAAAGGACAGAACATGACAATATTAATAATGCATATACTGTATGTGTATGTGTATGCAGGCTGTAGAATAGAAGTTCCTACAGTACTGAGATAACTGAAATCTTATCTCACCAAAACAGATACTTCTTCTACACTACACCGGACCTATTTTGCCATGCCTGATTTCCCACAGTGTTACTACGTCGGCTATTCAATAGAAGCTTCAGAGGTAAAAAAAGGAGATTTCATCACTTTGTTTAGGAATTGTGTCAACTCTATCCAAATCTGTACATTTGCGCTAAAGATATTTGTTCCACTTTAAATGAAAGATAACTAATAAAGGCTTTACAGAGCATACGTACTACGTATAAGAAAAGATGTGATAAGGCGACGGGTACTAAGGGCGGCAGTTGGCAGTGGTGTGTCAGTATACACTCAGTGTAAATAACTCTGCTCTCTGTGTGTGTGTGAGGGAACTAGCGAGCAATCCCAATTCCTTTATAGAGGTTTCTAATCCTGGCGCAGCCTGCTGACGTCACGCCGCCTCTCGTCTGCCGATGTGTCGTACCCACGCTCTCATTTCCTCCACGACTCACAAACCCCAATCTCTGCTGCCCGCACTGTTTGTTTTGTTCCTGACGTCCAAGCAGCTGATTAAAACAGCCTGCCTTGTCTAGAGGCCCAGACAGCACGACCAGCCTCTCTCTAGCTGCTGAGGAGGGGGTTACGTTTTGGGAGAGAGTACAGCAGCAGCGAGGCAGTATGCCAAGCTCACACCCCTTCCCCTCCTCCCCCGTCCTCTCCCACTCCTTCCCCTGTTTCAGCTATTTCTCTGACTCGGCAGCCCTCCTGTGCTCTGTTATAGCACGATGTGACCAGGAAGTGTGGCTCGCATCCATTTCCCCTCCGACTGAAGGGAAACATTGTAACAGAGTGGGACGGCTCTGGGCTCTATTACGTAGCGGGTTAAAAATAACTGGCATATTTAAGGCAGCAGTGGTATCCCAGTGCAGCCAGAGGGTGGACAGCCTGCAGCCCAGCAGGAGCTCTCTCTCTCTCTCTCTCTCTCTCTCTCTCTCTCTCTCTCTCTCTCTCTCTCTCTCTCTCTCTCTCTCTCTCTCTCTCTCTCTCTCTCATCCCATCTTCCTCCCTAGCCTAAGCGCAGAAGCCCACCAGATCGGATGGTGTGATGCAAGCAGCAGGCCGGTCAGGGCCGGGGACCGGGGCCCTGCCTGTGGAAGCTTGGCTTGGGCCCTGTCAACACACAGCCCCCTCATACAGCCCAATGCAATGCACGCCACCACACTGACTGACACGGAATGCTTTCAAGCCTGCCTACTGTTGTTGTTGTTTTTATTTCAATGAACAGAAACTGTCGCCAACAAGTACATAATTGATTTTATTTTATGAACAGAAGTTTTCAAACAAGTGCTGAATTGTTTTTATTTCATAAATACAAGCTATGACAACAAATACAAATTGTTTTGTGGATTAAATAGGCACACTCAAATTAGTCTGCTAACTTCTGTGAGTGGAGCACCTCTTGTTCTACGCAGCTCATTCCTGAGCATCAGTTCCAGATAAATTTTACCTAAACGTTAAGCTTGTCTTGGCCTACAATATCTTTAGTCCATAAGGTATATGTCTTTTGATCCTAAATGTTGATACAAAATGTAATTTCAGGAAGTTTTGAACAGATATATAACACAGCAAGTTACCTGACAAGTCGTCTCATCCCCAGGCTAATTGCTAGCTTACTGGTGGACCAGACTAACTGACAAGAAAGCATGATATGTTTTGATGAATCCTTTTTTAATCCCTTAACTACCCCGACAATAACTTTTACTGGAGATGACCTGTCTTTGACCTTCTCTTTTCACCTGACATCACTATCTGGGTTGAATTAATAGAGAACAGGAATTCAAAAATGTTTTACTATATTGTGTCTTCTTTATTAATGAATGTGGGGAAAAAAAAGAAAGAAAAGTAAAGAATGTCTTAGTTTGGGATGAGTTTTGAGTGTCCCTCACTGGATTAACCAGTTTACTCTTGTAATTACACACAACAACATGGAATTTCACGGGCTGGTCTCATAGACTAGATGCAACATAGTAAATGAAAATCCAGGACACTGAAATTAAATCGACATGTTACGTTTGGTATGGTATAACGCGAACGTCTAGCAAATGAGCTTATTTAGCTAGTCATGTGAAATCCATAGATTAGGGCCAAATGAGTTCAATAGACTAATTTACTTTCTACGAAATGTAACTCAGCAAAATCTTTGAAATTGGTGCATGTTGCGTAACATACGAATTATAATTCATAACATATCATACGAAATGTATGATGGACATCCCCTAATGAATTACATACCATATCATATGTAACACATCATACTCATTGGAGTGTCTCGGATTTTCATTTACTACAGCATGTTACGTCTACCCCTGAGTCCAGGTTGAATGTCATCACAATATAATCTACAGACAGTTAAAAATATGCAGTTGAAACAAACAAACAAACAAAGGCACTGAGCATCAGATGACAAAACAGACCGACAGAGGGACATGGCAAATATAATATCATTAGTGCTGTGTTTTTTTTTTGTTAGCAGCTTGAATTAACAAAGCTAGACCAAGCTAAGGGGAAAAAATGAATGCTATTTTTTAATTACTGTAAAGCATCTGGAAGAGAGCAGCAATAACCTCAATATCTGGAGTATATTCCGTTAGTCATCGTATTGACTTGAATGCTTTCCTGGGGGACTGAACTAGGGATGGAATGCTGCTGGAAACCATGTCAGGCAAGACAAGTTCATCTGACTGGAGACAAGAGCCAAGTGCCCAGAGAGTTGTGCAAAAGAAGGTCAGTAGTTTTATTTACCCATCTTTATATACATATGTTTGTTGAAAAACATGTCAATGTATTTGACATTAGGTACAATTGTGATGAGTATCGCATTTTTTATGTTATAGTGACCAATCCTGTTGGAAACGTTCCTCTGACAAGTCATCCAGGAACCTTGAAGAATCGTTGGGGGTTTCTGTTTGTCAGCAATTTAACGGTCCAATCCCAATAACGCAACAGGGGGTATGGATGACTAGTCATAAAGACTGACCATTTCTGTTGGAGACCTTATCATCCAATAGTGTAGGAGCCTAGCATGTAGGGGCCTCTTACAGTTGTAGCAATAGTTCTGATAACAGAGTGGTTAGTCTCCTCATTGGAAAAGTGTCTACGGCCAGCCAAGGAAAATCGTTACAGGAGGTACTTTCCAGAGACTTTGGAGCTGCTGCAAGTAAGAGACTGAGAGCATACTTCATCAAATCCATTCATTGATTGGACCAATCATAATGGCAATTTAACATGAGGACATTTTTTCACTAGCATCCCACACCAATGTGTCACTTGAGTGAATTATGGAGAACATGATAATAATAATAATATGCCATTTAGCAGACGCTTTTATCCAAAGCGACTTACAGTCATGTGTGCATACATTCTACGTATGGGTGGTCCCGGGAATCAAACCCACTACCCTGGCGTTAAAAGCGCCATGCTCTACCAACTGAGCTACAGAACCACTGACACATGACACCTTGACAGCATTGAGTTAGGGCTTACATGATTAGCGTTGACGTACAATATCATTACCTCCATTTTTGATGTCACTGATGATGTCCTTACATGAGGTTGGTATGGTTGCTATGATGCTTGGATAATGAGAACTACAGTTGAAGTCGGAAGTTTACATACACCTTATCCAAAAACATATTTTTTAAATTCTGACATTTAATCAGAGTAAAAATTCTCTGTTTAGGTCAGTTAGGATCGCCACTATATTTTAAGAATGTGAAATGTCAGAATAAGAGTAGAGAGAATGATTTATTTCAGCTTTTATTTCTTTCATCACATTCCCAGTGGGTCAGAAGTTTACATACACTCAATTAGAATTTGGTAGCATTGCCTTTGAATTGTTTAACTATGGTCAAACGTTTCGGGTAGCCTTCCACAAGCTTCCCACAATAAATTGGGTGATTCTTGGCCCATTCCTCCTGACAGAGATGGTGGAACTGAGTCAGGTTTGTAGGCCTCCTTGCTCACACATGCTTTTTCAGTTCTGCCCACAAATGTTCTATAGGCTTGAGATCAGGGCTTTGTGAGAGGGCCACTCCAATACATTGACTTTGTTGTCTTTAAGCCATTTTTCCACAACTTTGGAAGTATGCTTGGGGTCATTGTCCATTTGGAAGACCCATTTGCAACCAAGCATTAAACTTCCTGTCTGATGTCTTGAGATGTTGCTTCAATATATCCACATAATTTTCCTTCCTCATGACACCATCTATTTTGTGAAGTGTCCCAGACCCTCCTGCAGCAAAGCACCCCCACAACATGATGCTGCCACCCTCGTGTTTCACGGTTGGGATGGTGTTTTTCGGCTTGCTAGCTTCCCCCCCTTTTCCTCCAAACATAACAATGGTCATTATGGCCAAATAGTTATATTTTTGTTTCATCAGAACAGAGGACATTTCTCCAAAAAGTACAATCTTTGTCCCCATGTGCAGTTGCAAAAGATAGTCTGCCTTTTTTAATGGCGGTTTTGGAGCAGTGGCTTCTTCCTTGCTGAGCGGCCTTTCAGGTTATGTCGATATAGGACTCATTTTTACTGTGGATATAGATACTTTTGAACATGTTTCCTCCAGCATCTTCACGAGGTCCTTTGCTGTTGATTTTCACTTTTCGCACCAAAGTACGTTCACCTCTAGGAGACAGAACGTGTCTCCTTCCGGAGCGGTATGACGGCTGCGTGGTCCCATGGTGTTCATACTTACTTAAAACACGTTTTTATACAGGGTGTTATGCAGGTGAGTGAGGACCCAAAAGCGACTTAACAGAAACTGAGTTTATTAAAGTCCAAACAGAGATAACATAATCCTCAATCCTTTACAGGAAATGTCCAAACGGGGAAAACATAAATCCTCTAGTTGTTGAGGGGAATTGCAGGATAAGCGGCAACAGACTGCAGGTCCCTTCGGGTAGGCGCGGGCCGTAGCGGACAGAGACACCTGCTCACACGCAGCATCTGATGATAAGGCAAAACACGAGAGGACGGAACAAGGACACAGCAAACAGCAAACAAGAATCCGACAAGGACAGAGGCAGAAACCGAGAGAGAAATAGAGACCTAATCAGAGGGAAAAATAGGGGACAGGTGTGAGAGAGTAAACAAGGTCGTTAGGAGAATGAGGAACAGCTGGGAGCAGGAACGGAACGATAGAGAGAGAGAGGGATAGAGAGAGGGAAAGAAACCTAATAAGACCAGCAGGGGGAAACGAATAGAAGAGAAAGCACAGGGACAAGACATGACAATATATGACAATACATGACAGTACCCCCCCACTCACCGAGCGCCTCCTGGCGCACTCGAGGAGGAAACCTGGCGGCAACGGAGGAAATCATCGATCAGCGAACGGTCCAGCACGTCCCGAGATGGAACCCAACTCCTGACAGTACCCCCCACTCACCGGCGCCTCCTGGCGCACTAATCTCCTCAGGACCGTACCCCTCCCAATCCACTAAGTACTGGTGACCACGTCCCGAGAACGCATGTCCATAATCTTCCAGACCCTGTAGATAGGTGCGCCCTCGACAAGGACGGGGGGGGGGGGAGACAAAAACAGGGGCGCGAAGAAAAGGCTTGACACAGGAGACATGGAAGACTGGGTGGACGCGACGAAGATGTCGCGGAAGAAGAAGTCGCACTGCGACAGGATTAACGACCTGAGAAATACGGAACGGACCAATGAACCGCAGGGTCAATTTGCATCTCTGGTGAGTAGCTGTCGTAAGGGGAAGGTTACCCTAGAGTGGAAAGCCATACTCTCTGACCGCGACAATACCTAGGACTCTTAGTCCTACGCTTATTAGCGGCTCTCACAGTCTGCGCCCTATAACGGCAAAGTGCAGACCTGACCCTCTTCCAGGTGCGCTCACAACGTTGGACAAAAGCCTGAGCGGAGGGAACGCTGGACTCGGCGAGCTGGGACGAGAACAGAGGGGTTGTACCCTCTTTCTCCCCTCTCTCTCACCCAAGGCTACTCTGAAAAGGAGATAGCCCGGTCGCAGACGAAGGAAGTGAGTTGTGAGCGTATTCTGCCCAGGGGAGCTGTTCTGCCCAAGACGCAGGGTTTCACACAGAAAGGAAAGACTGCGTCTGGAAGATGCGACCAATAGTCTGATTGGCCCGTTCTGCTTGATCGTTAGACTGGGGATGAAAACCGGAAGAGAGACTGACGGAAGCCCCAATCAAACGACAAAACTCCCTCCAAAACTGAGACGTGAATTTTAAGCCTAGGACCTCTGTCCGAAACGGCGTCTGACGGAAGGCAATGAATTCTGAACACATTCTCAATGATGATTTGTGCCGTCTCTTTAGCGGAAGGAAGCTTAGCGAGGGGAATAAAATGAGCCGCCTTAGAGAACCTATCGACAACCGTTAGAATAACAGTCTTCCCCGCTGACGAAGGCAGACCGGTAATAAAGTCTAAGGCGATGTGAGACCATGGTCGAGAGGGAATGGAAAGCGGTCTGAGACGACCGGCAGGAGGAGAGTTACCTGACTTAGTCTGCGCGCAGTCCGAACAAGCAGCCACGAAACGGCGCGTGTCTCGCTCCTGAGTAGGCCACCAAAACCGCTGGCGAATAGAAGCAAGCGTACCCCGAACGCCGGGGTGGCCAGCTAACTTGGCAGAGTGAGCCCACTGAAGAACGGCCAGACGAGTAGAAACGGGAACGAAAAGAAGGTTACTAGGACAAGCGCGCGGCGACGGAGTGTGAGTGAGTGCTTGCTTTACCTGTCTCTCAATTCCCCAGACAGTCAACCCGACAACACGCCCCTCAGGGAGAATCCCCTCGGGGTCGGTAGAGGCTACAGAAGAACTGAAGAGACGGGATAAAGCATCAGGCTTGGTGTTCTTAGTGCCCGGACGATAAGAAATCACGAACTCGAAACGAGCGAAAAACAACGCCCAACGAGCCTGACGTGCATTGAGTCGTTTGGCAGAACGGATGTACTCAAGGTTCTTATGGTCAGTCCAAACGACAAAAGGAACGGTCGCCCCCTCCAACCACTGTCGCCATTCGCCTAGGGCTAAGCGGATGGCGAGCAGTTCGCGGTTTCCCACATCATAGTTACGTTCCGACGGCGACAGGCGATGAGAAAAATACGCGCAAGGGTGGACCTTATCGTCAGAATGGGAGCGCTGGGACAGAATGGCTCCCACGCCCACCTCTGACACGTCAACCTCGACAATGAATTGTTTAGTGACTTCAGGAGTAACAAGGATAGGAGCGGATGTAAAACGCTTCTTGAGGAGATCAAAAGCTCCCTGGGCGGAAACGGACCACTTAAAGCACGTCTTGACAGAAGTAAGGGCTGTGAGAGGGGCTGCCACTTGACCGAAATTACGAATGAAACGCCGATAGAAATTCGCGAAACCGAGAAAGCGCTGCAACTCGACACGTGACTTAGGGACGGGCCAATCGCTGACAGCATGGACCTTAGCGGGATCCATCTGAATGCCTTCAGCGGAAATAACAGAACCGAGAAATGTGACGGAGGAGACATGAAAAGCGCACTTCTCAGCCTTCACATGAAGACAATTCTCTAAAAGGCGATGGAAAACACTTCGAACGTGCTGAACATGAATCTGGAGTGACGGTGAAAAAAATCAGGATATCGTCAAGGTAAACGAAAACAAAGATGTTCAGCATGTCTCTCAGTACATCAGTCACTAATGCCTGAAAGACAGCTGGAGCATTAGCGAGACCGAACGGCAGAACCCGGTATTCAAAATGCCCTAACGGAGTGTTAAACGCCGTTTTCCACTCGTCCCCCTCCCTGATGCGCACGAGATGGTAAGCGTTACGAAGGTCCAACTTAGTAAAGAACCTGGCTCCCTGCAGAATCTCGAAGGCTGACGACATAAGGGGAAGCGGATAACGATTCTTAACCGTTATGTCATTCAGCCCTCGATAATCCACGCAGGGGCGCAGGGTACCGTCCTTTTTCTTAACAAAAAAAAACCCCGCTCCGGCGGGAGAGGAAGAAGGCACTACGGTACCGGCGTCGAGAGCAACAGACAGATAATCTTCGAGAGCCTTACATTCGGGAGCCGACAGAGAGTATAGTCTACCCCGGGGGGGAGTGGTCCCCGGAAGGAGATCAATACTACAATACCTGGACCGACTGAAGACCGTGCGCAGATCATGATATTCCTCCGGCACCCCTGTCAAATCACCAGGCTCCTCCTGTGAAGAGGGGGCAGAAGAAACAGGAGGGATAGCAGACATTAAACATTTCACATGACAAGAAACGTTCCAGGATAGGATAGAATTACTAGACCAATTAATAGAAGGATTATGACACACTAGCCAGGGATGACCCAAAACAACAGGTGTAAAAGGTGAACGAAAAATAAATAAAAAATGGTTTCACTATGGTTACCAGAAACTGTGAGGGTTAAAGGTAGTGTTTCACATAATATACTGGGGAGAGGACTACCATCCAAGGCGAACATGGCCGTGGGCTCCCCTAACTGTCTGAGAGGAATGTCATGTTCCCGAGCCCAGGCTACGTCCATAAAACAGCCCTCAGCCCCAGAGTCTATCAAGGCACTGCAGGAAGCTGCCGAACCGGTCCAGCGTAGATGGACCGACAAGGTAGTACAGGATCTTGACGGAGAGACCTGAGTAGTAGCGCTCACCAGTAGCCCTCCGCTTACTGATGAGCTCTGGCTTTTATTGGACATGAAATGACAAAATGTCCAGCGGAACCGCAATAGAGACAGAGGCGGTTGGTGATTCTCCGTTCCCTCTCCTTAGTCGAGATGCGAATACCCCCCAGCTGCATGGGCTCAACACCTGAGCCAGTGGTGGGAGATGGTAGTGATGCGGAGAGGGGGGACACTGTTAACGCGAGCTCTCTTCCACGAGCTCGGTGACGAAGATCTACCCGTCGTTCTATGCGGATGGCGAGTTCAATCAAAGAATCCACGCTGGAAGGAACCTCCCGGGAGAGAATCTCATCCTTAACCTCAGCGTGGAGACCCTCCAGAAAACGAGCGAGCAACGCCGGCTCGTTCCAGTCACTGGAGGCAGCAAGAGTGCGAAACTCTATAGAGTAATCCGTTATGGATCGATCACCTTGACATAGGGAAGCCAGGGCCCTGGAAGCCTCCTTCCCAAAAACTGAACGATCAAAAACCCGTATCATCTCCTCTTTAAAGTTCTGATACTCGTTAGTACACTCAGCCCTTGCCTCCCAGATTGCCGTGCCCCACTCACGAGCCCGTCCAGTAAGGAGAGATATGACGTAGGCGATACGAGCTCTACCCCTTGAGTATGTGTTGGGCTGGAGAGAGAACACAATATCACACTGGGTGAGAAACGAGCGGCATTCAGTGAGCTGCCCAGAGTAACACGGTGGGTTATTAATTCTGGGTTCCGGAGACTCGGAAGCCCAGGAAGTAGCTGGTGGATCGAGACGGAGATTGTGAAACTGTCTTGAGAGGTCGGAGACCTGAGCGGCCAGGGTCTCAACGGCATGCCGAGCAGCAGACAATTCCTGCTCGTGTCTGCCGAGCATCGCTCCCTGGATCCCGACGGCTGAGTTGCGAGGATCCGTAGTCGCTGGGTCCATTCTTGGTCGGATTCTTCTGTTATGCAGGTGAGTGAGGACCCAAAAGCGACTTAACAGAAACTGAGTTTATTAAAGTCCAAACAGAGATAACATAATCCTCAATCCTTTACAGGAAATGTCCAAACGGGGAAAACATAAATCCTCTAGTTGTTGAGGGGAATTGCAGGATAAGCGGCAACAGACTGCAGGTCCCTTCGGGTAGGCGCGGGCCGTAGCGGACAGAGACACCTGCTCACACGCAGCATCTGATGATAAGGCAAAACACGAGAGGACGGAACAAGGACACAGCAAACAGCAAACAAGAATCCGACAAGGACAGAGGCAGAAACCGAGAGAGAAATAGAGACCTAATCAGAGGGAAAAATAGGGGACAGGTGTGAGAGAGTAAACAAGGTCGTTAGGAGAATGAGGAACAGCTGGGAGCAGGAACGGAATGATAGAGAGAGAGAGGGATAGAGAGAGGGAAAGAAACCTAATAAGACCAGCAGGGGGAAACGAATAGAAGAGAAAGCACAGGGACAAGACATGACAATATATGACAATACATGACACAGGGTCTCCTATTTTCAACCTGTGGGCTGCCCACTTCTACAGGCGGAAAATGGGAGACCCTGGATAAAAATGTGCATCTTTGATAGCGAAGGGTACATTCAACCCCACAGATCGTAAGTATTGTTCCTAGAGATATGCATCTCTTAATGGGAAATAACATTTTGGTAATAGTTTAGGTTTAGTTGATCAAGGATGGCAGGCTACGGAAGTTTCTGCAACGAGCCATCTGTTAACAATGACTCATAGTGGGACAAAGCAAGCTGTCAGGTGAGACGCAGAAAGCTCAGAATATTTTAGTTGAAAAAGAAAAAGACAGCCTCCCGAGTGGCGCAGTTGTCTAAGACACTGCATCGCAGCGATAGCTATGCCACTAGAGATTCTGGGTTTGAGTCCAGGTTATGTCGCAGCCAGCTGTGACCGGAAGACCCATGGGGCGGTGCACAATTGGCCCAGCGTTGTCCAGGTTAGGGGAAGGTTTGGCAGGCAGGGAAGTTCCTGTCCCATCGCGCGACTGCATGTTAGTGATGATTATGTTTGCACCATTAGTACAGAGAAACGGTATTGTTTCTAGCCCAAACAGTTTAAAAGATATGACCCATGATACTGGATTTTTTGCTTTCTATAGTGACACTGTTTTTTTTACAGTATTACACAATAAAACGAACAACAATGTACCGTATTAGTTATTCACAAAGATGTACAATGCACTCTGGGTGATTTTAGGCATAACTGTTAAAGTGTAACGTAAATTCTAATAAACGTTGGTTTAACAGTACATTACATGAAAGAGGTACTGTATTTGAAAATGTACTGTAATGCCACCCCACAGAATACAGTACCCTGCCTTATTTTTGGTGTGCCAAAAACCCTTTTGACCACAATTGGGTGCATGGCACTATTGTTTCTGACTCATTAACACATTTTGAGGCTTGCCTTGTATGAGGATATATTTGTTGTATCCATACATATGTGAGAACACTGTACCAATTTAATAACTGATATATGGTAATGTAGTCGTGCCCCAACAATTTTAATGTATTTATTTGTATTTATTTCACCTTTATTTAACCAGGTAGGCCAGTTGAGAACAAGTTCTCATTTACAACTGCGACCTGGCCAAGATAAAGCAAAACAGTGCGACAAAAACAACACAGAGTTACACATGGAGTAAATGGACAGACAAAAACAACACAGAGTTACACATGGAGTAAATGGACAGACAAAAACACAAAGTAAAATATATGTACAGTGTGTGCAAATGTAGTAGGATTAGGGAGGCAAGGCAAGAAATTGGCCATAGTGGCGAAATAATTACAATTCAGCATTAACACTGGAGTGATAGATGTACAGACGATGATGTGCAATTAGAGATATTGGGGTGCGAAAGAGCAACAAAATAATATATATATATGGGGATGCGGTCCTGTAGTTGGGCTATTTACAGATGGGCTGTGTACAGGTGCTCAGACAGCTGATGCTTAAAGTTAGTGAGGGAGATATAAGTCTCCAGCTTCAGTGATTTTTGCAATTCGTTCCAGTCATTGGCAGCAGAGAACTGTAAGGAAAGGCGGCCAAAGGAGGTGTTGATTTTGGGGATGACCAGTGAAAAATACCTGCTGGAGCGCATGCTACGTTGGATGTAGCTATGGTGACCAGTGAGCTGAGATAAGGCAGGGCTTTACCTAGCAAAGACTTATAGATGACCTAGAGCCAGTGGGTTTGGCGACGAATATGTAGCGAGGGCCAGCCAACGAGAGCATACAGGTCACAGTGGTGGGTAGTATATGGGGCTTTGGTAACAAAACAGATGACACTGTGATAGACTACATCCAATTTACTGAGTAGAGTGTTGGATGCTATTTTGTAAATGACATCGCCAAAGTCAAGGATCGGTAGGATAGTCATTTTTATGAGGGTATGTTTGGCAGCATGAGTGAAGGATGCTTTGTTACAAAATAGCCGATTCTAGATTTAATTTTGAATTGGAGATGCTTAATGTGAGTCTGGAAGGAGAGTTTAAAGTCTAACCAGACACCTAGGTATTTGTAGTTGTCCACATATTCTAAGTCAGAACCGTCCAGAGTAGTGATGCTAGGCGGGCGGGTACTGGCAGCAGTCAGTGGAAGAGCATGCATTTAGTTTTACTAGCATTTAAAAGCAGTTGGAGGCCACGGAAGGAGTGTTGAATGGCATTGAAGCTTGTTTGGAGGTTTGTTAGCGCAGTGTCCAAGGAAGGGCCCGATGTTTACAGAATGGTGTCCCCTATGTGTATAGGGGACAGATTGGAGTGACTGCAAGCCTCAAACCTGTAATGGTTGAGTATTTGCCATGTCCAAATATACAGTGCCTTCGGAGAGTTTTCAGACACGTTGACTTTTTCCACATTTTGTTACATCCTTATTATAAAATGTATTAAATAGATTTTTCAGCATTTTTCACCCTCATCAATCTACAACACAATACCCCATAATGACGAAGCAAAAACTGTTCAGCTTCACCTGAAATGATCTTCCAACAGTCTTGAAGGAGTACCCACATATGCTGAGCACTTGTTGACTGCTTTTCCTTTACTCTGCAGTCCAAGTTATCCAAAACCATCTCAATTGGGTTGAGGTCGGGTGATTGTGGAGGTCAGGTTATCTGATGCAGCACTCCATTCCTCTCTTTCTTGGTCAAATAGCCCTTACACAGCCTGGAGACGTGTTGGGTCATTGTCCTGTTGAAAAACAAATGATAGTCCCACTAAGCACAAACCAGATGGGATGGCGTATCGCTGCAAAAAGCTCTGGTATCTATGCTGGTTAAGTATGCCTTGAATTCTAAATAAATCACTGACATTGTCACCAGCAAAGCACCCCCACACCGTCACACCTCCACCTCCATGTGGAGATCCTCCGTTCACCTACTCTGCATCTCACAAAGACACGGCAGTTGGAACCAAAAATCTTACATTTGGACTCCAGTCTAATGTCCATTGCTCGTGTTTCTTTGCCCAATCAAGTCGCTTCTTCTTATTGGTGTCCTTTAGTAGTGGTTTCTTTGCAGCAATACGACCATGAAAGCCTTATTCAGACAGTCTCCTCTGAACAGCTGATGTTGAGATGTGTCTGTTACTTAAACTCTGTGAAGCATTTTTTTTGGGCTGCAATTTCTGAGGCTGGCAACTCTAAAGAAGTTATCCTCTGCAGCAGAGGTAACTCTGGTCTGAGAGTCCTTTAGGTGCCTTTTGGCAAACTCCAAGCAGGCTGTCATGTGCCTTTTACTCAGGAGTGGCTTCCGTCTGGCCACTTTACAATAAAGGCCCGATTGGTGTAAAGGCCTTATTAGTGGAGTACTGCAGAAATGGTTGTCCTTCTGGAAGGTTTTCCCATCTCCACAGAGGGACTCTGGAGCTCTGGAGCTCTGTCAGAGTGATCATCGGGTTCTTGGTCACCTCCCTGACCAAGGCCCTTCTCCCCCGAAAGCTCAGTTTGGCCGGGCGGCAAGCTCTAGGAAGAGTCTTTGTGGTTCCAAACTTCTTCCATTTTAGAATGATGGAGGCCATTGTGTTTTGGGGGACCTTTAATGCTGCAGAAATGTTTGGGTACCCTTCCCTATATCTGTGCCTCGACACAATCCTGTCTCGGAGCTCTATGGACAATTCCTTCAACCTCATGGCTTGGTTTTTGCTCTGACATGCACTGTCAACTGTGGGACCTTATGTAGACAGGTGTGTGCCTTTTCAAATCATGTCCAGGACAATTCTGATGGCCAATCACGTGAAGCGGATGTGTAAAGAAATCGTGCCGCCCTTTTCCGCCGAAGATATGAATAAAATCAAGAAGTTGTAGAAACATCTCAAGGATGATCAATGGAAACAGGATGCACCCGAGCTCAATTTCGAGTCTCATAGAGCAAACGTTTTGAATACTTAAGTAAATTATCTTAATATTTTACCATTTTTAATACATATGCAAAAAAAATGTAGAACCTGTTTTCGCTTTGTCATTATTTTGTATTGTGTGTACATTGATGAGGAAAATATTAACTTAATCCATTTTAAAATAAGGCTGTAACATAACAAAATCTGGAAAAAGGAAAGGGGTCTGAATACTTTCTGATAAAACTTTGATATGCTATAATATTAAAACACATTACCTAGCAGGCAACCATGCAATTACAGTCAAATACTGTAAAATACAAACCCTGCCTCCTCTCAATGAATTAACACATTCATCCATTAATTCATTACAATTACAATAAAAGATTACAGTAAGATTATCGGTACCATAAATCTGATTACGGTAACATGGTGTACTGTACATTTGCAACATTATACTGGCAGCAGAGTTGCCAGCAATTAACTGTAATTATATAATACAGCTGTGATGCTGTAATGATTACAATAAGCCCATTTACAGTATACTTATGTATTGTATAATACACTACCCTTTTTCTTACTGTAAAACCTTTTACAGCTTCCCTGCTGTAAAGCAAAAAAACTGTATTTAGCTGGCAACTCTGCTGCCAGTATAATGCTGTAAATTTACTGGGAACAGTTTTACAGTTCAACTGTAAATAGATCCATGAATTGATAGATTTACACAATACATGTTATCGCTCTCTTTCTCTTACTTTACTTCTTTATTTTTTATCGTTCCCTTTTTTTCTGTATCTCTTTCTCTCGAGGCCAACAACTTCAGAAAGAGTTGAAAGTGAAACCTGTCTTTTGAGACCTCTACACAAAGCCATTGTCCTCTATCATAAAGAATATGGCCATATTGAGATAGGCCTTTTGTGTTTCTGAAACTTGCTGCAGGAAACAGGTCTTTAAAAAAATAATAATAATCGATTTAACACTTAACAGCAAGTATATTCTCACCAAAAAAAGCCAGGAGGTTTAGTCTATAAAATAGACATCAAATCAAATCAAACTTTATTTGACATGTGCGCCAAATACAACAGATGTTTCTGTGAAATGCTTACTTTACAAGCCCTTACCTAACAGTGTAGACCTTACTGTGAAATGCTTACTTTACAAGCCCTTAACTAACAGTGTAGACCTTACTGTGAAATGCTTACTTTACAAGCCCTTAACTAACAGTGTAGACCTTACTGTGAAATGCTTACTTTACAAGTCCTTAACTAACAGTGTAGACCTTACTGTGAAATGCTTACTTTACAAGCCCTTAACTAACAGTGTAGACCTTACTGTGAAATGCTTACTTTACAAGCCCTTAACTAACAGTGTAGACCTTACTGTGAAATGCTTACTTTTACAAGCCCTTAACTAACAGTGTAGACCTTACTGTGAAATGCTTACTTTACAAGCCCTTAACTAACAGTGTAGACCTTACTGTGAAATGCTTACTTTACAAGCCCTTAACTAACAGTGTAGACCTTACTGTGAAATGCTTACTTTACAAGCCCTTAACCAACAATGCACTTCAAGAAAGAGTTAAGAAAATTATTAGTCTTTAAAGTATACAAAAAATAATTAAAAGTAACACAATGAAATAACAATAACGAAGCTATATACAGGGGGTACCAGTACCGAGTCAATGTGCGGGGGTACAGGTTAGTCGAGGTCATTTGTACATGTAGGCAGGGGTAAGGTGACTATGTATGTATATAACTTGTGACAGTACGCCTATAGTCAATGTACGGGGGTACAGGTTAGTCGAGGTCATTTGTACATGTAGGCAGGGGTAAGGTGACTATGTATGTATATAACTTGTGACAGTACGCCTATAGTCAATGTACGGGGGTACAGGTTAGTCGAGGTCATTTGTACATGTAGGCAGGGGTAAGGTGACTATGTATGTATATAACTTGTGACAGTACGCCTATAGTCAATGTACGGGGGTACAGGTTAGTCGAGGTCATTTGTACATGTAGGCAGGGGTAAGGTGACTATGTATGTATATAACTTGTGACAGTACGCCTATAGTCAATGTACGGGGGTACAGGTTAGTCGAGGTCATTTGTACATGTAGACAGGGGTAAGGTGACTATGTATGTATATAACTTGTGACAGTACGTCGATACATGACATCTACATTTCACTGTAGTGTAGAGACGTGATATGATACTTGTAAAACAATTGTTTTATTATTATTCCACTGTTAACAATTGTTTTACAAGTATCATATCAGGTCTCTATACTACAGTGAAATGTAGATGTCATGTAAATGGAGTAATGAAGACAACCAATTGGACATTTGTTGACATGGCCCAACCGACAAGATCCTGATGCAACAGGATTGGTGAGCCAGTAGTGTTTGCTCTCGACACAGAACTCTAAGCTGATAGACCTCCATGGGACACAGCATTTATGTCGGCTTCCAGCTCAAAGCAAACACTACACAGCCTCAGCCCACTTCAAAAACAACGTGAGAATGTATTCAGAGATCCTACAAGTTTATAAGTAGTATAACTAGATGTACCGTATGTAGTCATATGCCAGTATATTGAGTGTTTAGACATAATTGTAACTCCAACTGACTATTCTAAGGAAAGTTAACTGCTTATTTTATGGAAAGTTAACTTGTTTATTCTATGAAAGGACATTCAGAAAAAGCTATGCAGAAAAAGCATGTTGTAATGCTGATCTCATGTGAGGCTCAGAAGTAGATTAATAATGTTCTTGTCATACTCCTTCACCGATAACAAGACATGGTGTGAGATCAGCAATTAAACCAGAAGGGTTTGAAAAAGTACAGATACATAGTTAAAATGAAACACGAAGTGATCCAAAACTATTCTAATTTTATGTTTGCTTTATGTATGAGCTGATCACAGACATGGAGTTCAATATGCAAAATGCAAAACTCACCTAAGGCAGGTGCATTGCAGATGTCTGTCTGCAATACTGAGATACTCCCACAAAACCATTTATTGCAAAGTCTCGTCTGATATGCATTTTGGAATGTAAGTCTATTTTACCAGCCATCATTGCCAATTGTACCTGGTCATTCACAATCAGTGACACACCTGTAGTAGGCCAGTGTAATTGTTAAACGCCATTGTATTGCACAGGCAAAGTACACAATGAGGTTACACAATACACACTCAGCTCATAAGCGACACACATTAAGCTAATAATAACTTACCCATATGCTACAATAGTAGGCAACTCTACAAATATTATGTGATAAGCATAAAGAACATTGTAACCTATGCATTTATTAATCAAAGAAATAGCTGCATTCTGTTCCTTATTTGTTACGTTATTATTCACTTAAGGTAATAGGTGCTGAATAATTGTTAGAGAATAATCAGAAATGTTTGAAATGTAAGAACTGTTGGAGCTATCATATTGGAAATCTATAAGGCTATAAGGGTACTTACTGTATAGGCTACTATCACAAGGACGCATAGGCTAGAGTGACAGACAAGGGAATGCCTATACAGTAGCCTAGAGTGGGGAGTCCCCAGTCCTGGGGCCTCATTATCAAAGGTGCTATCTGACAAAAAATACTCTTGCGACACTTTTCCTGCAAAGGTTGGTAGGCTATTTATTGAACTTGTTTGATGCACAGGAATTATAACAATGGTAGGCTAATAACAATATTAAAACGCCATTGGTAAAGAGATTGCATAGCAGCATGTAGCCTAAAATGTTACTTTGAGTTTTAGAATCATATGTTTTTCGTTGTGTATTCCTGCAACACAACAAATACTATTTATCCATTGCTCATTCATTAGCTAAGTATGCTCAAATGTAAATAGACCGGTAGCCTAGACAGTTTGAGTAGGCTTGCAGTATTGCTGTGACTGAGATAGAGGCGTGTTGTTGTATGTGTCCAACCGCTTTGCTTTATCTTGGCCAGGTCGCAATTGTAAACGAGAACTTGTTCTCAACTTGCCCACCTGGTTAAATAAAGGTTAAATAAATAAAACATCATAGCCCATTTAATCTCAGAGCCTATACCAAGACAGGTGATAGAAACACAATCATCTATTAAAAAATACAATATTGAACAATAATTCGTATTTTGTATGTGGGCTGCAGCGTTTACTTTTCAATTGTTTGAAAAGACAATCAATCATGTAAAATGTGAAGTTAGTGTTCTGAAAAAATATTAAAACATTCTGCCCACACCTCTACAGAAGTGAGATCACATTTGCTATTGTGCTTTCTTTCAGAAATGGACATGGCCCAGTTCCAACATTTCCAAATTATACTGCAAATGAGGGTGTTTTTGTTACCATAAAAGGTGAATGGGGGGCGTTTTCCAGGCAGGATTGTATAATAGGCCTACAATATGTTTTTGATTTATCAATGAACATTTTTGCCACACGCAAAACATAGAATCTCCAGGTATGCCAGAATGTAGTAAAACATTTACACTTGGTTGATAAATGAGGCCCCTTGAACACTTGTGTTTTCTGTAGAGGAGCTACAATATCTCGTCAATAAGTGCAACAACAAGTCATTATTCCCATACTAGCCTACTGTGAAACCTATAGGCTATCCCTTAGAACTGAGTTGATCCGGTTCCCCCACATTAGCTCTGGATAAAAAGCTAACGGCTGTGTAAGGGCCTCCCTGTTGCCATCGCTCTGTTTGCATGGATATAAACAGGAGACAGCGCGGAGTTCGTTTTTTTCTGTCTTTTTCAGCCCTGCAAGATGGTGCTGTCGTCATGAACTGCACCTTATTTTTTCTACCTCACCAGCCAGCGAGAAGTGTTGTTTCTGTCCTGCCTGTCTGTTGCTCAGCAACACGAAGGCGTGTCCACATGCGATGATTTAAGAAGTAGGAAACCCTTCTCTCGCTGTCACTTTTTGTCGGTTCAGTCTGTACTCCGGTCCCTGCATGGCAGCGGGATTGCTAGGGAGACGAGGGAATCCCCGGGTGTCGCCTCACTCCTGATCAATTTGCATCAGCGGTTCCATGCCTGGTTGTCCTTCTCAGTCTGCCTGTTCCATTCGCTGCGCCCACAAGCATGGCTTGGAGTGAAGTGTAGCGCAACATCATCTCGGATTGTAAACCGGTGTAAAATAGGCTACGTAACCCATGCTGAAACAACCAGTGTATTTTACAGAATAAATTCATCAGAAGAACCATATTTTCATTGATGAGGTGCGGGCTTTTTTAGTTTGACAAAGCAGCATTTTGGATGGCCAATGCCATTATAAAGTGCGCTTGGATCCGAATAGGCTGTTCCTTATTTTGGAAGTAAACGATAAGGATTTACATTTACATATTTTTTTTGTTTATGCAGGCAACCACCAAGTGACTTCGATAATATGGCATTGAGCGGGACGCTTTTGCCATCCATATCCACATTCGCAAGCGGCCCGACTGTCAAGAATAAATCCACGGGACATGCGAATTTGGTGAGTATGGTCATAGCATTTTTTTTATCTCAACAGTCTGGGCTATAGGCATATTTAATGGTAGGTCAGGTCATAATCGGTTTTATTTGTGTATTTCTATGGACATTTGTTTAATTTCTTGACATTATGTCATTGCTCGTAGTTATTCGTGTTGCTACGTTGTATCATGCCGCACTCTAGTAGGGGCGTGCACCAGTAGATAACAGTAGATTTTTCAGCGTGGCCACTGACTGAATGGATGGTAGTCTACTATAAGAATTTAGTTATAATTTACAGCATATACCCAGCAGTGGCATCCTGTATTGCTTTAATGTGCCTTGAACCTTAGTCACTATTCTAGCCGGCTACCACCTGGTACTATACCCTGCACCTTAGAGACTGCTGCCCTATGTCGGCTACATAGAGTCATTGAATACTGGTCACTTTAATTATGTTTACATAGTGTTTACCCACTTTATATGTATATATTGTATTCTAGTCAAGGCTCATCCTACATAACTACAGCTGTACTGTCATGCAGGTAAAAGAGGACCCAAAAGCGACTTAACAGAAACAGAGTTTAATAATGTTCAAAACGGAATAACTGACATCCTCTAGATTTGTAGAGGGGAAAACAACTGGAGAAGCGGCCACAGACTGCAGGTCGCTTCGGGTAGGCGCAGGCCGTAGTCGACTGAGACACCTGCTCACACGCAGCGTCTGATGAAGGCACAAAACACGACAGGACAGGGTGATACACAATCACGGCAAAAAACACGACAGGACAGGGCGAAACGCAATCACAGCATGGTGAATACAATACAAGGAACCGACGGCACAGGAACGGATCACAAAGGAATAAATAGGGACTCTAATCAGGGAAAGGATCGGGAACAGGTGTGGGAAGACTAAATGATGATTAGGGGAATAGGAACAGCTGGGAGCAGGAACGGAACGATAGAGAGAAGAGAGAGCGAGAGAGTGAGAGAGGGAGGGGGAGAGAGAGGGATAGGAGGGAAAGAACCAAATAAGACCAGCAGAGGGAAACGAATAGCATGGGGAGCACAGGGACAAGACATGATAATAAATGACAAACATGACAGTACCCCCCACTCACCGAGCGCTCCTGGCGCTCTCGAGGAGGAACACTGGCAGCAACGGAGGAAATCATAGATCAAACGGTCCAGCACGTCCCGAGAAAGAACCCCACTCCTCTCCTCAGGACCGTAACGAAAAACGATAAAAAGGGAAACTAGGGTACTACTCTAAAAAAAAAATGAGAACTAGGGACAGACTGAGACACAGCAAGGGCAGGGACAAGAACAGGAGAGATGCGATGGCAGGGAACAGACTGAGACCCAGCAAGACCAGGAGCAGAAGCAGAAAAAAAAATTACCAGACTTCTTCTGCGCGCAGTCTGAACACGCAGCCACGAAACGGCGCGTGTCACGCTCCTGAGTCGGCCACCAAAAGCGCTGGCGAATAGACGCAAGAGTGCCTCGAACACCGGGATGACCAGCTAACTTGGCAGAGTGAGCCCACTGAAGAACAGCCAGACGAGTGGAAACAGGAACGAAAAGGAGGTTACTAGGACAAGCGCGCGGCGACGCAGTGTGCGTGAGTGCTTGCTTAACCTGTCTTTCAATTCCCCAGACTGTCAACCCGACAACACGCCCATAAGGAAGAATCCCCTCGAGATCAGTAGAAGCCACAGAAGAACTAAACAGACGGGATAAGGCATCAGGCTTGGTGTTCTTGCTACCCGGACGGTAAGAAATCACAAACTCGAAACGAGCGAAAAACAACGCCCAACGAGCTTGACGGGCATTAAGTCGTTTGGCAGAACGGATGTACTCAAGGTTCTTATGGTCTGTCCAAACGACAAAAGGAACGGTCGCCCTCCAACCACTGTCGCCATTCGCCTAGGGCTAAGCGGATGGCGAGCAGTTCACGGTTACCCACATCATAGTTGCGCTCAGATGGCGACAGGCGATGAGAAAAATAAGCGCAAGGATGAACCTTATCGTCAGACTGGAAGCGCTGGGATAGAATGGCTCCCACGCCTACTCTGAAGGCCAACCTCGACAATAAATTGTCTAGTGACGTCAGGAGTAACGAGGATAGGAGCGGACGTAAAACGTTCTTTTAGAAGATCAAAAGCTCCCTGGGCGGAACCGACCACTTAAAACACGTCTTGACAGAAGTAAGAGCTGTGAGAGGGGCAGCAACTTGACCGAAATTACGAATGAAACGCCGATAGAAATTAGCGAAACCTAAAAAGCGCTGCAACTCGACACGTGACCTTGGAACGGGCCAATCACTGACAGCTTGGACCTTAGCGGAATCCATCTGAATGCCTTCAGCGGAAATAACGGAACCGAGAAAAGTAACGGAGGAGACATGAAAAGAGCACTTCTCAGCCTTTACGTAGAGACAATTCTCTAAAAGGCGCTGTAGAACACGTCGAACGTGCTGAACATGAATCTCGAGTGACGGAGAAAAAATCAGGATATCGTCAAGATAGACAAAAACAAAAATGTTCAGCATGTCTCTCAGAACATCATTAACTAATGCCTGAAAACAGCTGGCGCATTGGCGAGACCGAACGGCAGAACCCGGTACTCAAAATGCCCTAACGGAGTGTTAAACGCCGTTTCCACTCGTCCCCTCTCTGATGCGCACGAGATGGTAAGCGTTACGAAGGTCCAACTTAGTAAAGCACCTGGCTCCCTGCAGAATCTCGAAGGCTGATGACATAAGGGGAAGCGGATAACGATTCTTAACCGTTATGTCATTCAGCCCTCGATAATCCACGCAGGGGCGCAGAGTACCGTCCTTCTTCTTAACAAAAAGAACCCCGCCCCGGCCGGAGAAGAAGAAGGCACTATGGTACCGGCGTCAAGAGACACAGACAAATAATCCTCGAGAGCCTTACGTTCGGGAGCCGACAGAGAGTATAGTCTACCTCGAGGAGGCGTGGTCCCTGGAAGGAGATCAATACTACAATCATACGACCGGTGAGGAGGAAGGGAGTTGGCTCGGGACCGACTGAAGACCGTGCGCAGATCATGATATTCCTCCGGCACTCCTGTCAAATCGCCAGGTTCCTCCTGAGAAGTAGGGAGAGAAGAAACGGGAGGGATGGCAGACATTAAACACTTCACATGACAAGAAACGTTCCAGGATAGGATAGAATTACTAGACCAATTAATAGAAGGATTATGACATACTAGCCAGGGATGACCCAAAACAACAGGTGTAAACGGTGAACGGAAAATCAAAAAGAAATAGTCTCACTGTGGTTACCAGATACTGTGAGAGTTAAAGGTAGTGTCTCAAATTTGATACTGGGAAGATGACTACCATCTAAGGCAAACATGGGCGTAGGCTTGTCTAACGGTCTGAAAGGAATGTTATGTTTCCGAACCCATGCTTCGTCCATGAAACAACCCTCAGCCCCAGAGTCAATCAAGGCACTGCATGTAGCACCCGAACCGGTCCAGCGTAGATGGACCGACATAGTAGTACAAGATCTAGATGAAGAGGACTGAGTAGTAGCGCCACCAGTAGCCCTCCGCTTACTGATGGGCTCTGGCCTCTTACTGGACATGAATTAACAAAATGTCCAGCAACTCCGCAATAGAGGCACAGGCGGTTGGTGATCCTCCGTTCCCTCTCCTTATTCGAGATGCGAATCCCTCCCAGCTGCATGGGCTCAGTCTCAAAGCCAGAGGAGGGAGATGGTTGCGATGCGGAGCAGGGAAACACCGTTGATGCGAGCTCTTCCACGAGCCCGGTGACGAAGATCTACCCGTCGTTCTATGCGGATGGCGAGAGCAATCAAAGAGTCCACATCTGAAGGAACCTCCCGGGAGAGAATCTCATCCTTAACCGCTGCGTGGAGTCCCTCCAGAAAACGAGCGAGCAGCGCCGGCTCGTTCCACTCACTAGAGGCAGCAAGAGTGCGAAACTCAATGGAATAATCCGTTATGGACCGTTCACCTTGGCATAAGGAAGCCAGGGCCCTAGAAGCCTCCTCACCAAAAACTGAACGGTCAAAAACCCGAATCATCTCCTTTTAAAGTTCTGGAATCTGTTAGAGCAATCAGCCCTTGCCTCCCAGATAGCTGTGCCCCATTCTCGAGCCCGGCCAGTAAGGAGTGAAATGACGTAAGCAACCCGAGCTCTCTCTCTAGAGTATGTGTGGGGTTGGAGAGAGAACACAATCTCACACTGCGTGAGAAAGGAGCGGCACTCAGTGGGCTGCCCGGAGTAGCAAGGTGGGTTATTAACCCTGGGTTCTGGAGGCTCGGCAGGCCAGGGAGTAACAGGTGGCACGAGACGTAGACTCTGGAACTGTCCAGAGAGGTCGGAAACCTGAGCGGCCAGGTTCTCCACGGCATGGCGAGCAGCAGACAATTCCTGCTCGTGTCTGCCGAGCATGGCTCCTTGGAACTCGACGGCAGTGTAACGAGCGTCTGAAGTCGCTGGGTCCATTCCTTGGTCGGTTCCTTCTGTCATGCAGGTAAAAGAGGACCCAAAAGCGACTTAACAGAAACAGAGTTTAATAATGTTCAAAACGGAATAACTGACATCCTCTAGATTTGTAGAGGGGAAAACAACTGGAGAAGCGGCCACAGACTGCAGGTCGCTTCGGGTAGGCGCAGGCCGTAGTCGACTGAGACACCTGCTCACACGCAGCGTCTGATGAAGGCACAAAACACGACAGGACAGGGTGATACACAATCACGGCAAAAAAACACGACAGGACAGGGCGAAACGCAATCACAGCATGGTGAATACAATACAAGGAACCGACGGCACAGGAACGGATCACAAAGGAATAAATAGGGACTCTAATCAGGGGAAAGGATCGGGAACAGGTGTGGGAAGACTAAATGATGATTAGGGGAATAGGAACAGCTGGGAGCAGGAACGGAACGATAGAGAGAAGAGAGAGCGAGAGAGTGAGAGAGGGAGGGGGAGAGAGAGGGATAGGAGGGAAAGAACCAAATAAGACCAGCAGAGGGAAACGAATAGCATGGGGAGCACAGGGACAAGACATGATAATAAATGACAAACATGACATGTACACACCTTTTCTATTCATATACTTTGCATACTGTCTTTACACACCATTATATAGTATGTAGGCTATATATAGTTACATACATTATATGTATATATCAGTGGCGGTTGGTCCAGTTTAAGATGAGGGAGGATTATCATTCTTTTTTTTATGAGCCTTATTTCTATTACAGCATATTGGATGACAGTCATTCATATTCCATTTGCCCAGCTCAACGTAACATCGATAGGTTTAGCCTACTACATGATACTCAAATTTTCCCTGTACCCATCATGAGGTTGCTACAACCTAGCCTATGAATGAAAGTTTACAACGTAGGTGCACACGTCAAGAGACAGACAGTGACACATTCAATACCGACGTGCACACTCTTGCCTGCATCTAGCTGATCTAGGGTGTAATCATTAGCCCAAAAGTTGCAAATTAGAGTTTCTATTGGACAAATGCAGATATCTTTCTCCCCATTTTGTACCATTTGCTTCTGTTTAAGAAAATGTTTTCAACAGAATCGTCGGAATGAATACACCCCTGATCACACACAAACACAGTTAACTTTCATAGCAGCCACATAAAAACAGCGTGATCACTCTGCTCGTTGTACAGTATAATTCCTTCTCGCAACTATCTACACGCTCTCCTCCGATCACCTTTTCCTTTCGCTTGTGGACTTCAGTGCACAACACATCAGCTGCCTGTGACCAGGCAAAAAAAACTTTCCAAGAAAAACCTTCATATCATGACTGCTAACTGCTACACACAGCCTACATTGTTGTCATGTCATAGTCAACATAGCTACTAGACCTAACGCGTTAGTAAACCCGCTACAGTCATGCAGTACTGTGTACAGCCAGAAAGCAGTTTAGCAGTTACACCGGCGGGCCCCAGTGGCAATACATGAATTAAACCAAAAGCTAACCTTGACTTGGACAAGTTCTAGTGCTGGATGGACAGAGCCAGCTAGCTAACATAGCATCCCTTTCTGTTTGAGCCGGGTGTTTGAGTAGACTAAACAAGCTAGCTGCATTTGTTAGCTAAGTGAAAGTGAAAGTTTAAAAATCTCTCTCATGCTTCTCCTTAATTTTGTAAGATATAATTTGTTCAAAACTGTTCAACTATTGTCTTTCTCTCTCTTTGAGTCAACTACTCACCATATTTTATGCACTTCAGTGCTAGCTAGCTGTAGTTTATGCATTAAGTAATTTCATGCTGCTAGAGCTTTGATAGGTTGGGGGAATTATGAATTTGTCATAATTACTGTGTAAATCTATGGAAGTGGGTGAGAACCATGAGCCGCCTAGGTTTTGCATTGAAATCAATGTACCCAGAGGAGGACAGAAGCTAGCTGTCCTCCGGCTACACCATGGTTCTGCTGAGGCTACTGTAGACCTTCATTGCAGAACAATGCGTTTTAATAAATTATTTGGTGACGTTAATATATTTAGTAAAGTTTTATCTAAAAATTATAACGTTTTTTAATGTTGCACTATAAAAAATAAAAATAAACTGTGGAGTATGGTCTTCCTCTTCCTCCTCTGAGGAGTCTCCATTGGATATGTATATATTCTGGTCACTGACATTGCTTGTTCTGTAAATTCTTAATTTCTATTTTTGTGGGATTATGTGTGGATCGTGTTTTTTATGTTTTATTTACTGCTAGGTATTACTGCGCTGTTGGAGCTAGAAACACAAGCTTTTTTCTGCACCTGCGATAACATCTGCGAATCTGTGTACACGACCAATGAACTATGATTTGATTTGAATTGATTTAGGCTGTTGATTTATCTATTGCCAATAATGTGAATAGAATAGCCTACCAAATGTGAGTTGTTCTCAGGAAAAGCTTATCCAAATCTCTTGTGTTATAGCATCCTAATAAACTGGAACTAATCCATACATGTCTGGGATTATCGTACATGTCTGGGATTATTGTACATGCCTGGGATTACACAAGCGTATTTGAGACAGAACAATAGATATGACCAAGAATCACTTTCCCATTTCAGTTAGACAGAACAAGAAATGTACAGGTACTTACATTTGGCAATGAAATGTTTTGACCAAGGACACACAGTCTGGGTGAGCAGATTCACCTCAGCCAGTCTCTCAATGGTTTAGCACCGTTATATCAGGCAGTCTTCAGCATCATGTTGATGGATTACCTATTATCTCGGCTCTCTTTCTGTACTCATACTGATTTTAATGTGTGTTTCTCGTCTTCCCTAGAGATGGAAGGAGGAGCTGTCCCACCTGAAGAGGAGCAGCTGTTCTGACCAGGACATCTCCACTGGAATGGCCAAGAAAGAACCTGAAGATCTGGACCTACTGGACTATGACTTTATCCTGTCCAACACTATGCTACAACAGCAACAGCAGGAACAACAACAACAGCAGCAGGCTGAGGCTATGGCAACGGGCGGGTCCCAGCACCTGTCCCCTTCCCCGGGCTCATACTCCTCCTACCAGCTCCCATCTCCCCAGGACTCTGCTCACAGTGACATGCTGTACACTATCCCTGACATCAGCGACGTGTCCCCCTCTGGGGGGTTCGTGGCGGAGCTGATGAGGCCTGAACTGGACACGGCGTACCTCCATCCCACCAGCCTGCATGGCAAGTTTGTGGTGAAGTCCACCATGGATATGGCAGTGGTTGGCCACAGCATTAATGTGAGTAGTAAAGCTGGTGTTGGTATTGGCGCTGCCACGGACCCCTCCTCCTCTTCGTTGCCCTTTATTTGCCATAGGATAAAGCAGGAGAACCCCAGCACGTGCACCATCACCCAGCCCATGGACCTCCAACTAGGGGTGGTGAACTCACACTCCCAGCCCAGGGCTGGTCAGAGGCCCCACCTCGACAGCCACGGCTTCCCCCAAGGGGGGCGCCCTATGACTGCCAGCCGATCAGCCTCATCTCTGTCTCCGGACCACACACTGGCCAGGGACCACCACCCCTCCAGCCAGGTGTTAACCCACCCCCAAATCCCGCTGCCCAGTCCGGGCTACAACCACACCTCTCCGACAGGCTACTCTCTACTCCCACAGCATCGTGGGTCTCTACAGTACCAAGGTAAGTTCAACTTCAATCTAAGTGTTTTTGACCAAGAGCCTTTTTTTACACAACATTACAATTTTCTGGTGCCTGACTCCGAGGAAAACATTGAGGTGATGAGCTCATCACTTCATCCTCTTCTCTCCTCCTAGAGCTTTTGTCCCCCGGTGGCGATAGTCTACCAGAGGAGCCCAAACCCAAACGCGGCCGGCGCTCATGGCCTAGGAAGAGAATTGCCACACACACGTGTGACTATGCCGGCTGTGGAAAAACCTATACCAAGAGCTCTCACCTCAAGGCACATCACCGAACGCACACAGGTTGGTACACATGTTGGATTTCTCATTGGAAAACATTTCAAAAGGTTTTTTGATGTCAGGAGGATTTTTAGAAGGCACTTTTTAATTCTTATTGCATCGCTTGGTTATGAGTTTCATTACTGTAGTTTATGGTTTATGAAATGGTCGGCCTTTAGTGATTCACAGCAGAAAGCTTTAACATTAAGTTTAATACCGGATTAATATTAACTTTACTTTACATTTTTTATTAATTTGGTAATGATTTGGTATAGAGACAGTCTGTAGAATGGAGACACATTTAATGGCTGGAATAATCCATTTAATTTGTTGAAACGGAACAATTTGTAAGAGGCAGCAATGTGACCCTTGTGTGTTAACTGCACTATAGAGCTACTATATGACAGGATGATTTTACTTATTCATGCATTCATTAATTTTTTATTCAGTAGTGCCAGTTAATGTCCCTCAGCAGTACACTATATGTTCACCTATAACTGTTACCTTCCCTGCTACCTACCCCGTGCTGCTTGACCCTGGCATAACGGCTGTTGTAATGCTAGCAGTAAATTACTCTACTGCGTCATCATGGTAAAATAGCTAAAAAGAGAGAACAGCAGCCCAGTTGGCAGGTGTCATGAACGGGCATTTAAACAGCAACAGCAGGTTTATACTGATCACTTTTCAAATACAACTGTAGGCTGATTTGTTTAACCTTCATGCACTGCAGGACAGGAACAAAATCTGTGCTGAGGAGAGGAGAGTTTGGTCTGTTTTAATTCCAGGGTCAACAAACAATATTCTAACGGCCTTGTTTGTGTTTGTGTCTCTCTCGCTCTCTCTGTGTGTGTGTGCGTGCCTTTGTGCACGCGTGTATTGTGTGTGTGTTGTGTCATTACTAGGAGAGAAGCCTTATCACTGTGACTGGGTGGGCTGCGGCTGGAAGTTTGCCCGTTCGGATGAGCTCACACGGCACTACAGGAAACACACCGGGCATCGCCCGTTCCAGTGTGCCAAGTGTGACAGGGCCTTCTCAAGGTCTGACCACCTGGCACTACACATGAAGAGACACCTATGAGACAGGGCCTTCTCAAGGTCCGACCACTTGGCACTACACATGAAGAGACACCTATGGACTCACTGGACGCCATAGACCAAGACCAAGACCTGACCTTGTAGCTTTAAAAACCAAACATTGCCTTCTAGCCATTGTCAAAGCATTAATAAGACAAGTTGTGTGATTCACAACAAAGAGTGTTACACTCGCTAGGTTCAAACCCTATGACTAAAGACTGTTCTTTGTCCATGTATTAGTGATAAGCGAATAACCCGAAATGGTGGTTATTTTTCATTTTTTAAATAACTAATTGCTCAATGCGCACATTGCACAGTATCAAGCCCAAACTATGTGATGTAGCAGGGAGTTGTAGTTTCCGACAGGACAATATTCTGCATAGTTTAGCGCAGTAAACGTGGTCATTAACTATAATGATAATAATCTATTGCACGCCTACTTAGGTGTGGGGGGCAGACACGGAAAGAGAAAGAAGACAGAAGAAAATGCGATCGAGAGGGATAGAGAGCAATTGCTTTGCAATGTATCTCTACCTGAAAATACATAATCTAAGTCAGGGGTATCAAACTCATTCCATGGAGGGTAGTGTCTGCTGATTTTTGGTTTTGCCTTTCACTTAAGACCTAAACAACTAGGTGAGGGGTTCCTTACTAATTAGTGGCCTTAATTCATCAATCAAATACAAGGGAGGAGTGAAAACTCGCAGACACTCTGCCCTCAGGAGAATGAGTTTGACACGTGATCTATGTAATTGATAGTTGGTATTCAGCAGTCATAAAATAATGCCTTATTTAGTTTAAATAACTATAACAATAGTGATTTTGACAAACATAATAGGCAGTAGCTCTATAAGAGATGAGATCATGAATATCCACAGCGACTAAAATATTTTATTAAAGTGAAGTGAACAAATTATGGTTAATAAGTGATAAGAAGTAATGGGCAATCACTGCTATCACGAGACTTTTTTCATAGTTTTATTCTGTGTTGTTACAGCATTCAACCCACATAATTCATAACATCAAAAATAAATAATCAAAACCAAAATCGAAAACCCTAATTATTAAAAAAAAAAAATTATTGAACCGAAACCGAACTGACCTCAAAAAGCACTAATTGCTCAGCACTACCATAAATGGGATCGTGATATGACGTTTGACAAGAGCCCTCGGAACAAACTCCTTTGTGGGACAAAACTGGAATTTACCATCTAGGCTATTTATCGACAAAACTTGGAGGACCAGGTGCCAACGTATGACTGGAAATGTATTAGTTATCAGGGAAACAAGACTCAGACAGACAGAACACAGAAACAACATAACACATCCTAAGAGGCCTTATATCCATTCTATCAGAAACATTGTTTGTCAAATTCATACTGTGTTAGACATTTATATTACTCTTCCAAGCCATTGATTACAGGTACAAATGAATTGATATGTTACAGGAAACTGCTCAAAGATAATGAAGTGTATTAAAAGGTACCAAAGATTTTTTTTTAAGAAAACATAAAAAAAGAGTATCAAGTATCACATGGTTGTCCGTGAGTTTCTTATCTGTGAGTTTCTTGTCTGTGAGTTTTTCTTCTTCCGCAAATTGAACTTTAATCAGGTGAAAACTTTGCTCCTCAATGGCGATGGCAATCTTTCAATGCACTGTGGTTGCAAAATGCAATAATGTTACATGAGACATTCATATCATCTTTAAAAACTCTGAACAATGTTTTTTTTTGTTCAGAGTCAAAGCATGTAATATAATCTGAAGTTTTGTACATTTGTAAAGAAAATGCTTTTTAAAAACTGCTTAAAATGTTTTGTACAACATAAAGAATAAAATGTATTTAAAATTCACTTTGTATGCACTGATCACTGCTGTTTTGATAGCGCTGTTATGTAAATTCTTCCATACCCGTATTAACCTGTAAAATGTTTCGATAAATGTACTTGGGGTGGCAGGGTAGCCTAGTGGTTAGAGCATTGGACTAGTAATCGGAAGGTTGCAAGTTCAAACCCCCGAGCTGACAAGGTACAAATCTGTCGTTCTGCTCCTGAACAGGCAATTAACCCACTGTTCCTAGGCTGTCATTAAAAATAAGTATTTGTTCTTAACTGACTTGCCTAGTTAAATAAAGATAAAATTTAAAAAATGTACCTCAACAATGTAAATCAAAATGAAGCAACATCCGTATCTAGTTTTATTAAACTATATAGTTTGAATATTTACGTAAGTCATAGCACATTTAAAATAATATGAATGCTTAAAATCTTACTTAAGATGCTTAATAATGCTCATCTCCTTTTCTAAAGCTAGATAATACAAGGAAAGTGTACACACTTCATAATCATTGCAAAACATCCAAGTTGTGGAGTTTCTGTTTTACTAGCAATTTCAACACACTCTTTGAAGTAGCGTAGTGTAGCATAAATATCTTACATAAAATAGTTATTAAACTAGTTATACATAAATAGTTATCAAAGGTAGGCGTCCCCATTTACCTAGTCAAATGAATTTGAAATGAATTCATACAATCCCTTTAACATTGTTATTGTCTGTGGTTTCCAAACTCCTACCTGTCACTAGGGGACCTGATCCTAGATCAGCACTCCTACTCTGAGACGCTTTATGAATACGGGCCTAGGAGAAGATATGTTTGACAACAAGTTCGTATTTAAAAGTTATGTGTAGGCCGGCTAACATGAATTCATTATGATCGTAATCGTATCATTTCCACTACATATTTCATTTTCCAATTAACATGGTTTTATTTTTTTATTTTTTTAATGGATCTGAACTTATACATGACATGTTCTATCGGTTATATTGCTGTTAGGCTGTATTTTAGGTTATTATCACTCAACATTTTAGCTCCCAGTTTGTTTTACTGGTACTTTTCTACCGTGACCTGTTGTAATTCATTGGTACTGTTAAAAGCAAATGAGAATGGGACTGTAATTGATATTACGAGTCTGCAAAGCTGTCATCAAGGCAAAGGGTGGCTACTTTGAAGAATCTCAAATCAAAAATATATTTAGATTTGTTTAACACTTTTTTGGTTACTACATAATTCCATATGTGTTATTTCATAGTGTTGATGTCTTCACTATTATTCTACAATGTAGAAAACAGTACAAATAAAGAAAAAACCTTGAATTGAGTTGGTGTGTCCAACATTTTGAGTGGTACTGTATTATAGATCCTACCTATCTTATAAATCAGTTATAAGTGAAGGTAACTGTGTTTTAAAGATACAGTACATACTGTACGTTACTAGATAGAAGTGGTTGGTGACTCATCCGTGTCTCCCTCCTTTGATAATTATGTTTCTGTACCTCCACACCCCTCTTTGTTATTGGCAGTTAGTTAGTCAATGCTTGACCTACATACCAGGGAGGTTAATTAAATTCAGTTATCTTTACTAACCTATACTATACACTCCAACCTGGTCAGCAGACCCATTTTATGAAGACCCAGGCTCTGATTTCACACTCAGGGAACGTCCCCATAATAAATACCTGCTGACAAGACCAGACAGGGGGGCCCAAACCCACACCACCCTTCCCTCACCCCACCCCACCCATCCCCTTCCTCAAACCCTCCCTGCCCCTTCCCCAAATCCTCCCTACCCCTTCCTCAAATCCACCCCACCCCTCCACCCCCTCACCCCACGGCCTCATCCGTTGTCATGTGTGCGCATAGACCACTGCAGCTGTAGGATATGACTCAGCAGGAGGTATGTAGACACAGCGTTTTACAGGTATTGCCGTGGCAGATAAATCCAACATACCTAGACAGGTGTAGACCTAATCTCTAGTGTTTCTGATTTGTTTTCATTAATCAAATGAATTCCTGTAAATGAAGCCCACTTTCTGTCCCAGAATATACTTGATTTTGAGCTGTGAACTGGACACTTTGTGGTGTGGTTCATGTTGTGATGTAGTAAAATCCCAATACCTTAAACCGTATCCCAACTATTCATGTACAGCACAGTACCAATGATTTTTATAACTAAACCAAGATAGACAACAGCCCGTAGTTTCCAATGGGAAAAAATAAGTCATAGTGGGCAGAACAAGCAAAAAGGTGGGAAGTGCCAAGCACCAGCTAGCATGTATCCTATTAGCCCGTTCTTCACTCTGTGAAGTGCGCTTGTGCAATAACTCAATTCGCCTTTGCACTCCTTCCAACAGAGCGATTTTTTAGGTTAAAGTCTAGGCCACTCTGTTCATAACAGATTCTAGTTTTGGGAACAGAAAACTGTAATAAGATCAAATGTTTCATCAATGAGAAAATGTGCCGAATGTCGGCCAACATCCATCTCCTTCCATTTTCTCCCACTGCCGGCCACTGGACTTCCTCTCACTGCCATATTTGTTAGGGAGTGGAAACGCCAAGCAGATGCTTCTTAACTGACCTGCCTAGTAAAATAAAGGTAAAATATTTTTTTTTAAATACACATCCCGGTGAAATACCTGTCTCATAGTTCGGGTTGAAACAGGCTGGGGATTTTAGGGTCTTTGGCTGCCCTCTAGTGGAAAACAGTACAATCTCGACTGGCCATCTTTACACCTACTCAGGTATACAGTCAGCTTGATTACATTAGTGTATACCCTGGCTTGTCAGTTAAACTGTAGGGTATGTATGGACTAGATAGTGATAACGGACTGTAATGTCTTGATTTACTTGAGCTGTTCTCATCTATCAATGTACCGTATTATGTAATATGTTATGTTTTGTGTGGAACCCAGTAACAGTTTTCGCAACAGCTAATAAAATAACAAATAATTAACCACATTACTTATTATGGCTCCTAGTGGAGCAAAGGGCCTCAACAGTTAACCCTTTTCGGGGCAGCTTTCTTAACACAATTCCAGATATATCCTGCCTTCCCACTGGGCACAAACTGGATGAACCAATGTTGTTTCAATGTAATTTGTCAACGTATTGTGACATGAGATCGACGTGGAAAATGCATTGGATTTGCAAAAAATAATCAACTGTTGTCTTGAGGGTGAAATGAGAGTTGAGAGTTGTCATTATGGTAACCGATTTTCAACATAAACCTTGTATAAAATATTTTTGAATTTGTACCTTTGAAACAACGTCATTTCTTCAATGCTATATCAACTGGAGAGTTGATCTATCTACATTTATCCACGTGGTCTCCCATCCAGGGTTTTAACCAAGCCCTGCATAGCAATGTGTTATCTTGAGAATGATTATTGAGAGATCTCTTAATAACTGACTAAATTGATTCACTGTTGCTATTGAAGTCATTCCAAAGGGAAGTTTTAACAAAGCTAATTAAATTTGACCACAGTCAATCAATTACACTATTTAGGCCTATATAGCACTATGAATAAATTCTTTCATTTAGATTTTTGGTTGAAATTGAGACATGCATCCAACATATGTATTATTAAATCAAATTAAACTTTAATTCAAGTATATTTAAAGTTTTATTTGATTTACTCCTATTCGTTAACGTGAATCCAACATTATTAATTTGTAGACAAACTGGAATTAACGTCAGACTAAGTCAGTGGCACAAAATATACATTCACGCCTTCCACACCTTTCTGTGGTTGCGTTGTCGACCTAACACAATTCTACATAGCCTAAAGTTAAGGCTATCTTACAAACTAACATTTTTATTCGATGTTAAAATTAGCAGCTCATCCATGGCCACATTTTGAGGTTACTGTAACTATGAAACTCTTATTATGTAATCATAGAAAGCTAGCATGTTCACAATATATTTTCAAAATATAAATATCAGAATCTTGAACTGCGGATTTCCGGGGGCATGAATGATGTAACACACATTTCACGGAGCTCCGCCAAGCTGTGACAAAGTTTTGTTAATTTAGAGCAGTTTTATTTATTGTTTTATTAATTTTGGTTTACAAAGTATTGTTGACATAGTTTCACGTCTCAATAGCTCTTCCGAACGGCAATAATGTCAGTGAATTGCTGAATGGAGGATTTCTGAAGTAGGCCGCAGCAGAGGACGGCTATTTGTCTGCTCCTGACACAGTTTCTTTTCTCTTCATAACAGTGAAAAAAGGGATATAGTCGATGTAAACATGACGGACATAAGAAGCCCGCATTCAGTTACCGAACTTGTCAGCAAGCTAGCACATCCACAAATTGAGCAAACGGTCATATTTCTGTTATTTAAAATGTCAGTCTAGTCTAGCACTTGACTTCTATTGCTGAGGTTCATTTCCAAAACATAATCTGACTCTTCGCTGTTCCACAAATCCCGAAAATGGCCGATAAAAGAGACACTCAGTCTAAAAGAGACCCTCCCAAAGGAAGTCCCATTAAAGCCCCAGGCTTGCCTAGGCGAGCATCCCCACCAAGCAACTCGCCAGGGCGGGAGGAGGACAGCGATGGACGTGCCCTTAGTTTTAGGAAGTTCACAGAAGCTGTGGATCGGATCAAAAGAGACATACAGTACCAGTCAACAGTTTGGACACACCTACACCTTCAAGGGTTTTTCTTTATTTTAAAGTATTTTCCACATTGTAGAATAATAGTGAAGACATCGAAGACATATTTATATATTTATATTTTAAATTCTTCAAAGTAGCCACCCTTTGCCTTGTTTACAGTTTTGCACACTCCTGGCATTCTCTCAACCAGCTTCACGTGGAATGCTTTTCCAACAATCTTGAAGAAGTTCCCACATATGCTGAGCACTTGTTGGCTGCTTTTCCTTCACTTTGCGGTCCAATTAATCCCAAACCATCTCAATTGGGTTGAGGTCAGGTGATTGTGGAGGCCAGGTCATCTGATGCAGCACTCCATCACTCTCCTTTTTGGTCAAATAGCCTGGAGGTGTGTTGAGTCATAGTCCTGTTGAAAAACAAATGATAGTCCCACTAAGCGCAAACCAGATGGGATGGCGTATTGCTGCAGAATGTTGTGGTAGCCATGCTGGTTAAGTGTGCCTTGAATTCTAAATAAATCACTGACAGTGTCACCAGCAAAGCACCCACACACCATCACACCTCCACCTCCATGCTTCACGGTGGGAACCACACATCCATTCCCCTACTCTGCATCTCACAAAGACACAGCGGTTAGAACCAAAAAGCTCAAATTTGGACTCGTCAGTCCAAAGGACAGATTTCCACCAGTCTAATATCCATTGCTCGTGTTTCCTGGCCCAAGCAAGTATCTTCTTATTGGTGTCCTTTAGTAGTGGTTTCTTTGCAGAAATTCGACCATGAAGGCCTGATTCACGCAGTCTCCTCTGAACAGTGGATGTTGAGATGTGTCTGTGAAGCATTTTTTTGTTTGCAATTTCTGAGGCTGGTAACACTAATGGACGTATCTTCTGTCACAGAGATAACTCTGGGTCTTCCTTTCCTGTGGTGGTCCTCATGAGAGCCAGTTGCATTGTAGTGCTTGATGGTTTTTGTGATTGCACTAGAAGAAACTTTAAAAGTTCTTGAAGTTTTCCGGATTGACTGGTCTTCATGCCATAAATTAATGATGGACTGATATTTCTCTGTGCTTATTTGAGCTGTTCTTGACATAATATGGACTTGGTATTTTATCAAATAGGGCTATCATCTGTACACCATCCCTACCTTGTCACAACACAACTGATTAGCTCAAACACATTCAAAAGGAAAGAAATTCCACAAATGAACTTTTAACAAGGCACACCTGTTAATTGAAATGCATTCCAGGTGACTACCTCATGAATCCAGTTGAGAGAATGCCAAGAGTGTGCAAAGCTGTCAAGATAAAGGATGGCTAATTTGAATAATATAAAATATATTTTGATTTGTTTAACACTTTTTTGATTACTACATGATTCCATATGTGTTATTTTATAGTTTGGATGTCTTCACTATTATTCTACAATGTAGAAAATAGTGAACATAAAAGAAAAACCCTTGAATGATTAGATGTCTCAACTTTTGACTGGCACTGTATTATTACATACTTCACACAAAAATCGTCATTCCCTCCACAACTCTCCCTCGGAAATGTCCTTAATTAATGAACTGAAATCATCTGTAGCTGCTCTACAGGTAACAGTGACTACCATACGTTAACTAAAGCGCTCTGCTGTGTCTTACAGGGATGACCTAACCACCCTCCAGGCCACAGTGAATTCGCTCTTAGTAAAAATGCGAGGACCTAGACGTCAACGCCACCACAACATACGCCTAGTGGGCATTGCTGAAGGTCTGGCCCAACAGACTTTGTTTCCCAACTATTGCAGGACATGCTTAACCTTGAAGAAAAACCCCTCAGACCGTGCCTATAGGTCACTGCGAGCTAGACCCAGAGAGCGTGACCCCCCCATGGCCCTTCATCATTCGAGTGCATTACTACCACGTCCGGGACCAGATCCTGCACCAAGCTGGAGAAGCATCACCCTTACTGTACAGAGGCAAGAGTCTATCCATTTTCCCAGACTTCACTGCCTCCGTGGCCAAGATACAAGTGATGTTTGGAAACACAAAGCGGCTTCTGCACACCTGTCCGGGAGTCAAGTTTGGTCTCTTCTTCCCAGCTGAGCTCCGTATATCACACTACCAAGCGGAGCTCTTCACAAGTTCAACGACCTGACCGCTGCAATTGACTTTATCAACAAGAACTTGAAGGGAACTGCTCCCCCAGACTGACTGGAGCAACTAGATGGATATGTAGCGTATCTGCAGTGTTTGCTAGGTAAGGTCCGACACATGTAGCCTATCTGCAGTGCAGTGTTTGATAGGTAAGGCCCGACACATGTAGCCTATCTGCAGTGCAGTGTTTGCTAGGTAAGGTCCGACACATGTAGCCTATCTGCCGTGCAGTGTTTGATAGGTAAGGCCCGACACATGTAGCCTATCTGCAGTGCAGTGTTTGCTAGGTAAGGTCCGACACATGTAGCCTATCTGCAGTGCAGTGTTTGATAGGTAAGGCCCGACACATGTAGCCTATCTGCAGTGCAGTGTTTGACAGGTAAGGCCCGGCACATGTAGCCTATCTGCAGTGCAGTGTTTGATAGGTAAGGTCCGACACATGTAGCCTATCTGCAGTGTAGTGTTTGATAGGTAAGGCCCGACACATGTAGCCTATCTGAAGTGCAGTGTTCGATAGGTAAGGTCCGACACATGTAGTCTACTACAGTGCCTCCTGTTTTTTAATTTTATCATTATATGTACATTTTCCTCATTGTTGGCTGAAATAGCAAGCATTTATTCTTATAATATACAGTGGGGCAAAAAAGTATTTAGTCAGCCACCAATTGTGCAAGTTCTCCCACTTAAACAGATGAGAGAGGCCTGTAATTTTTATCATAGGTACACTTCAACTATAAAAGACAAAATCAGAAAAAAAAATCCAGAAAATCACATTGTAGGATTTTTAATGAATTTATTTGCAAATTATGGTGGAAAATAAGTATTTGGTCACCTACAAACAAGAAAGATTTCTGGCTCTCACAGACCTGTAACTTATTCTTTAAGAGGCTCCTCTGTCCTCCACTTGTTACCTGTATTAATGGCACCTGTTTGAACTTGTTATCAGTATAAAAGACACCTGTCCACAACCTCAAACAGTCACACTCCAAACTCCACTATGGCCAAGACCAAAGAGCTGTCAAAGGACACCAGAAACAAAATTGTAGACCTGCACCAGGCTGGGAAGACTGAATCTGCAATAGGTAAGCAGCTTGGTTTGAAGAAATCAACTGTGGGAGCAATTATTAGGAAATGGAAGACATACAGTGCCTTGCGAAAGTATTCGGCCCCCTTGAACTTTGCGACCTTTTGCCACATTTCAGGCTTCAAACAAAGATATAAAACTGTATTCTTTTTGTGAAGAATCAACAACAAGTGGGACACAATCATGAAGTGGAACGACATTTATTGGATATTTCAAACTTTTTTAACAAATCAAAAACTGAAAAATTGGGCGTGCAAAATTATTAGTGGCCTAGCCAGTTGAAAGTCTGTGTTGCCCAGCAACAACCCCAAAACATCCCTGCTCTAGAGGAGATCTGCATGGAGGAATGGGCCAAAATACCACCAACAGTGTGTGAAAACCTTGTGAAGACAGAAAACATTTGACCTCTGTCATTGCCAACAAAGGGTATATAACAAAGTATTGAGATAAACTTTTGTTATTGACCAAATACTTATTTTCCACCATAATTGGCAAATAAATTCATAAAAATCCTACAATGTGATTTTCTGGATTTTTTTCTAATTTTGTCAGTCATAGTTGAAGTGTACCTATGATGAAAAGTACAGGCCTCTCTCATCTTTTTAAGTGGGAGAACTTGCACAATTGGTGGCTGACTAAATATTTTTTTGCCCCACTGTATATATATAATTTTTGGCTTTTTTGGCTTGTGGAACAGGTTCCCTTTGATTTTGTCGAGGCCATAAGCTGTCTATGTTATTTGATTTAACACCCTGTTGTCACTTTACTTGGCACTATTGATAAACTGTGCTTTCAATCATTTTTTTTATATATATATATATATATATATATATCTTTTGTAATATAATTGTCACAGCTCTCCACTTGGTAAGCGTTTAGCCTAGTTGCTTGAACCACTATGTTTCCTGGAGAGTATTTAGGCGCTTGTATACTTGGGGGGATGCGCACATCTTGTTTGGGAAGATGCTTCAGCGGGTGGGTAGAAGTTCAACAGTTTTTTTTGTTTATTTTTTTTCTCATATGTCAGGTTCAGTCTTCCACCATGGTGGAAAAAGTACCCAATTGTCATGATTGAGTAAAAGTAAAGACACCTTAATAGAAAATGACTCAAGTAAAAGTGTAAGTCACACAGTAAATACTACTTGAGTAAAAGTCTAAAAGTATTTGGTTTTAAATATACTTAAGTATCAAACGTAAATGTGATTGCTAAAATATACTTAAGTATTGAAAGTAAAAGTATAAATCATTTAAAATTCCCTATATTAAGCAAACCAGACAGCACCATTTTTTATATATTTTTTAAATTATGGATAGCCTGGGGCATGTTCCACCAAACAGACACAGTGGCGAATTCAGGTATAGGCAATATGGGCGGCATCATGCACGGGGGCGGCCTGGGGCACCCGCACCAAAAAAAAAATGGAATGCTGACATTTGCGTGATCGGTTTTCTATCGCTCATTTGCACGTCACGTCAATATCATGTCACCGTGTGGAACTGTGGGTCAATTAACCTTGTTCGAGTGGGCTCCCTGATTCTAGTTTGTGAGCTAGGCAGGATACTGCCTGGGAAGGTCTCCCACTCCGAAGTACGAGATGGGAAGGGGGCGGAGGTAGGTTGACCTCAGGTCTCTCCACTGGAAACCCGAGGTAGGGGGAGCAGGAGAATCTAATAAATAGCGCACCTCTAACTTTGTACAGTACAAATGCAATTAGTGGGGGGGGGGGTTCGTCCAGGGAGGCATACAAGCTAGAACCACCACTGCTCAGACATAATTTACAAACAAAGCGTTTGTGTTTAGCGAGTTTGCCAGATCAATAGGGATGACCAGGGATGTTATCTTGATAAGTGCATGAATTTGGCCATTTTCCTGTCCTACTATTCAAAATGTAACGAGCACTTTTGGGTGTCAGAGAAAATGTACGGAGTAAAAAGTATATTATTTTCTTTTGGAATGTAGTGAAGTAAAAGTACAAGTTGTCAAAAACATAAATAGTAAAGTAAAGTAAAATACTTTCAAGTATTTTTCCTGAAGTACTTTACACCACTGGTCTTCCGCTTACATTTAAAAGGCTACACTCATTTTATTTTTCTCCAGAGGATAACTCAACAACCTAATTTAATAGTGCAGTCGACTGGGAGTATACTTAAATTGTCTAGTTGGAACTGTAAAGGTTTGAATCAGCCAGTCAAATATAGTAAGTAAAGTACTTCATCGTCTTCAACATCTGGGAACATACAGTAGATTGCTTGTTTACAAGAGAACCATCTGAGAGTTTCAGATCACTTTAGATTGCGAAAAGGCTGGGTAGGCCAACTTTATCACTCCACTTTATCACACTCACAAGAATAAATCGAAGGGAGCAGCAATTCTGACACACAAATCAGTGCCCTTTGTTTCTTCCAATGTTATTTCAGATGCCAATGGCAGATATATTATTGTCCTTGCCAATGTCTATGCGTCAAATTGGGATGAAGAAAAAAAAAGTTTTGTCTTTCTGTCTTCACGTCCACGTCCATATGACTCATACTTATTAATCTTGGGAGGAGATTTTAATTGCTTGCTTAATCCTACTTTGGATTGTTCCTCCAACAAAATCAGCACTCCTAAGTCTGCTAAAGTTACCCAAACTTTTCTTGAAGAGTTTGCCGTTACAGACCCCTGGCGTTTTTTTTCAATCCAACTAGTAGGGAATATTAATTTTCTCCCGTGTCCATCACACTTCCCCACTCTTCCTGTGGGCCCTCCCACTGACACATTTTTCACAGCATCCCCAAAATGAAAAGGTATTATTTCTTATAGCTATGATCAAATTGACTCTCAATCCTTAATTCTCAGCTATTAAATGGTCTAGGTGATGAGTTTACTGGTGACACATGGGAAGATATTCTGCACCGTGTCCACTCCTCTTCTATTTGTGCCAAACATGGTTTGATCCAATGCAAAATCCTACACCGCACTCACTGGACAAGATTCAGGCTTTCTAAGATCTATCCTGATTTCGACTCTATTTGCGACAGGTGTCGGCAAGCTCCTGCTTCATTAATACATATGTTTAGGTCCTCCTGTTGTACATACTGTAACTGTTGGTCTGCCATCTTTGATACCATATCTAAAGTATTACAAGTGCCTTTTGCTCCTACTGCCATAACATCATTATTTGAGGTAATATCTGGTACCATAACATCACCAAAATACACATCTGACTTTGCAGCCTTTTTGGGATTGTTGGCAAGAAGATTGATTTTACTTCTGTGGGAGACACCCACTCATCCCTCTCATTGTGTGTGGATTAAAGATGTCTTACACTTGTAAATTGGAGAATATAAAATATACCCTATGGGGTTCTTCTGACAAATTCCACCGAATGTGGCAACCTTTCTTTACCTATGCAGAGACACTGCAATGTCCCTCTACAGTAAACTGCCTACCTAAACTTTGTATTTAATTGATCCACCTTTGTGAGTGTTTAATATTAGCCTGTCTTATTATAGTTTGTCTCTTCTTTTTGAAGGCTAGCCATGGTTTTTTTTTGTGCACTTTGTTGTTCGTTATGAAAGTATTACAGTACTTAAGTATTTCATGTTTTCGTATGGGCGTATGCATTCCTACCGCATTCAAAAAGCATGTTCACATGGTATATCGAATGTGTAAAAACACATGCAATGTACTGTATTTCAAGCATTGTTTACTGTTAACTGAAAGAAAATACCAATAAAAAAAGTTACAAAAATAAATAAAAATCTCGAACATCATTGATCACTTGCGCTACTTACTTTGAATGTAATCTCAACCACAATCCAGGTCATTTACTTGTGCTGATAGATGAAGCATAGTGATAAAACATTAAGTTGTTGTATAAATATAAAATATGACATTGTATCCCATTTGAACTTTGTTGTGCTTTTAAAATTATTGAAAGTGCAGTGATAACACATTTAGATGAACACTAAACCAAAAAGCTGACATTGTTTTTCCATTGGTTCTGCCTTTAGATGCTTGAAAGCATAGTGATACCACATTGGGAATTCAACAAACTTCTGGTTGTCTTTATGAGTGGTTGAATAATGGTTGAAATCTCATTGATCAACCTCTCAACCAAAAATTACCCATATTTCCACGTTGAAATGACATGGCAGTTAACCCACTGTTCCTAGGCCGTTATTGAAAATAAGAATTTGTTCTTAACTGACTTGCCTGGTTAAATAAAGGTAAAATAAAATTAAATAAAATGTTGAGCCCAGTGGGTTCTTTCTTCATCTCTTGTAAACGGTTCTTCATTTTGGTTCTTCGCTGCTTTTTGAATTATGATTTTTGGACAGAACAGCCTACCTTTCCCCCACTTACAAATCTCGAATCTCTCAGGAGTGTTTCCGGTCCAGCTGCACACATCCGCTGGTAGATTATTATAAAGTGCACGAACCAACACCCTAGCAATGACTAACTGTCCCGCACTCCTTAGAGCCAACTGATGATTCATATGGAAGTTGCCCAGCCGGATGGGATGGTAACCAAGCAGAGGAGAGTTTGCCAGTGGAGGTAGGCATGGCTGATCATAAGGAAGTGACTCACGGAATGGTAATCTGTTAAAAAAAATGTTGGAAATGTACTTAACAGGTCAATCTGTATGATTCTGGTCACTCAGAAGAGCTGGTAGGCTACAACATTGCTAAGAATACCAGACAGTTATTTTATTACCTGGCTGACGAACGATCCACGTGACTACACAGGACGATTTTGATAGCTGGTGACAGCAGACTAACAGTTATGTGCATGTGGCTTATAATATGCTATTATTACAGTATATGACTCCCTTTCCAAACCACACCTTTGACTGAACTCTGTACAGCCTGCGTAACATGTCTATGTCAGATCACAAACTGTGCAGGTGGACTAAATCACACCAACCAGGGTTGTGTTCAGGAGGCACCAAACGGAAGAAAAAAGGTATGAAACAGGGAGATACGCTTTTCCTATTGAACAAGTTTAAATAGTGTTTTTGTTTGTCCTAATGAACATGACTCAGGAGAGCCTTGTGGTTCTACCGTTTGAGAACCCTCTGGGATCTCCTCCAGAGAACAGAGCAGCTACATGACAGTACAATAGGTGGCACTGCATTCCCAGACAGGAACATCACCAGGGCTCCTCAACTAAGAATATAGCCATAATGATAGTAGGTAAATGTGCATGGCACAAATGTGTATCACTCAACATCCTAACACACAAAATAAAAGCAAACGTATGCATTTCACAGTATTTTTTATCTATTTAATATGTACATTTTAGTGTTAGATGCACAGCCACTGATATAAACTGCAAAAATCTTCTCTGGAGAATAAAATCAACAAAATCATTTTACCTCTTCATACCACTAGGGGGTCTGTGTGCTGGTAAAAAGGCAACGGAGTCTTTGTAGTGTTTGGCCTCCCAAACCATTTTCAGTTTAACAATCACTTTGGCACTAATTTCAGAACCTTGGCCATTTTTAAAAACTCTAGACACAAAACGGTCATCACTTGTAACACAGGCTGTCCAATGTTCAAAACATTGCAATGTGCATTCATATCGTTAAAAGAAACCATTGAGCTTGCAGAATCATTGGTTCAAATAACTCATTTATCATGAAATACCATAGGACCATCATTTAGATCACCCACACACAAGATACCTGTCACGCACGTGAAGAGAGACAGACCAAGGCGCAGCGGATGTAGAGTTCCGCATATTTATTATAAAGTGAAACTTTAAAAAATCTATTTAAAAAATCAATAAACGAACAACGAAACATGACTACGTGATGCACAAAACACAAAATAATATCCCACAAACACAGGTGGGAACAATAGCTACTTAAATATGATCCCCAATTAGAAACAACGATTACCAGATACCTCTAATTGGGAATCATACAAATCACCAACATAGAAATAATAAACTAGAACTGAACATAGGAAGAATAAACTAGAATACCCCTCAGTCACGCCCTGGCCTACTACACCATAGAGAAACAAAGGCTCTCTATGGTCAGGGCGTGACAATACCGATAGTTTCACTGTGTAGTTGTTCGTACAATCATTAAATATTGTAGTACAAAATATGTGATACATGTTTCATTATGCTACTACACGTAAATACATCACTGTAAAAGGACTAGTAGAGAGAATACTACAGACACAGTGGAATCATTGAACAAAATATGACATTTATTGATGAAATACAATAAAATCACAACATAGGTTTCTTTGAATCAAAGCAAAAATAATTAGCCACATATATTTTATGGAAGTACATTTGCAAGTCTGAATTGTTTTGAGACTGATAGACACTCTGGTGTAATATGAAAAACAAGTATTAGACTTTCTCTGGTTCTTTATTGTCCAATACCAAGTTTGGACAGTAGTCCTTGCATCAATAACTCCTTCTATGAATTTTAGAGTGGTTACATTCCTCTTGTTCCACCCCTCAGCTTTATAACAAAAAAAGTGGTGGGTTGCCCTTTGCCTGAAAAATAAAACAATTCCAGGTCGTCCCTTTAAAGTTAGAATCCTTGATTGAAACAATAACAAAGCCTCAACCCACCTCTGTTTTGGTATAAAAAAAAAAGCTGAGGGATGGACCTGGAGAAATGTAACCACTCTCAAATTCATAGGCAGAGCTGTGGATACAAAATAGCAGTTTTAACCATGTTTTGAGGCTATACAGTGTTTGTTTACATTTACATTACTTACAAACATTGGAGTAGAACAAGCTTATATTGTTGGTTCAGATGAGGTATAATAGTTGCTCATGAGGCATTTATAAGTTATATTTTTCAAGAAACAATGGGGTTATGTCATTAATTTAGAAGTTCATAAATGGATGTAGCAACCAAGGATTCAAGCTTTAAAATTGGTTGGGGATATAGGCATTATTCTCCTCAACAATGACAAAGCTAAAAACGATTGTAGAATAAACAGATACTTCTTCCTTGCACTTTAGACAGACTACTTATAACACATTAGTGATCCAAGAGGGCGTAGCAGTCAGACGTCTTTGGCCTGTGGTGTCCCTTGTATATATCGTTTGACATCTTTTTCATTGCATATTTTGAATAAATACTCTCCTGCAACCCGCCTCACCCAGCTATCTGCTTGCTTGCTAACCCGGTCTGCTAACTCTTGCCATCTGCTTGCTTGCTAACCCGTTCTGCTAACTCTTGCTAACTGCTTGCTTGCTAACCTGGTCTGCTAACTGCTTGCTAACCCAGCCTGCTATAACTGCTAGCTTGCCCCGGTCTACAAACTGCTAGCTGCCGGCTCCGGCCTGCTAACTGCTAGCTTACCTGCCTGGTCTGTAATTGCTAGCACATGCTAACTGCTTGCTTGCTAACCCGGCCTGCTAACTGCTAGCTTGCCCCGGTCTACTAGCTGCTAGCTTGTTTAGCCCCGGCCTACTAACTGTTAGCTTGTTAGCCTGCTAACTGTCTGAATCGCCGTGTCCCCAGCCAGCCCAACCACTCACTGGACCCATATGTTCACTTGGCTACGCATGCCTCTCTCTAATATCAATATGCCTTGTCCATTACTGTCCTGGTTAGTAATTACTCTTTTTTCACTGTAGAGCTTCTAGCCCTGCTCAATATGCCTTAACCAACCATGTTGTTCCACCTCCTACATATGCGATGACATCACCTGCTTTAATCATCTCTAGAGACTTTATCACTCTCTTCATTACTCAATGCCTAGGTTTACTTCCAATGTACTCACATCCTACCTTACCTTCGTCTGTACACTATGCCTTGAATCTATGCTATCGTGCCCAGAAACCTGCTCCTTTCACTCTCTGTTGTGAACGTGCTAGACAACCAGTTCGTATAGTCTTTAGCCGTACCCTTATCCTACTTCTCCTCTGTTCCTCTGGTGATGTGGAGGTTAATCCAGGTCCTGCAGTGCCTAGCTCCACTCCCACCCTCCAGGTGCTCTCATTTGTTGACTTCTGTAAACATAAAAGCCTCGGTTTCATGCATGTTAACATTAGAAGCCTATTGCCTATGTTTGTTTTACTCACTGCTTTAATACACTCTGCCAACCCAGATGTCTTAGCCGTGTCTGAATCCTGGCTTAGGAAAACCACCAAAAACTCTGAAATCTCCATTGCTAACTTCAGCCAAGATAGAACTGCCAAATGGGGCGGTGTTGCAATCTACTGCAAAGATAGCCCGCAGAGTTCTGTCCTACTATTTAGGTCTGTACCCAAACAATATGAGCTTCTACTTCTAAAAATGCACCTTTCCAGAAACAAGTCTCTCACTGTTGCCGCTTGCTATAGACCTCCCTCTGCCCCCAGCCGTGCCATCGATACCATATGTGAATTGATTGCCCCCCATCTATCTTCTGAGCTCGTGCTACTAGGTGACCTAAACTGGGACATGCTTAACACCCCGCCATCCTACAAACTAAGCTTGATGCCCTCAATCTCACACAAATTATCAATGAACCTATCAGGTACAACCCCAAATCAGTAAACATGGGCACCCTGTCGTGGAAATTTCCTGTATTTACCAAATCATGAGAGCAAACCACACACAAGTCAGAGTTTATCACAAAGTCTGTCTTTAATTATATGAGCTCCATCACAACCCTGTGACTCTCAGATCAATTCAGTGTCTATAAATGAATTATCTGAGAGTCCCTTACACATTGCAACTGAAATCCTTTATAGCAAAGACACACATAGCCAGACAGCATTGGCATAATTTATCGTTCAGCTTAGTCTCCTAAACTATGGCTTTTTCTCAAACTCAGAACCTAAACAATTCCTCACATCAACAGGCATATATCAAATCCATCCTATCTTGACAAGATCACAGAGACACATTGACTGGCACACAGACATTGTGGAGCCAAGAGATACACGCTTGACCTCTCCCCTCTCTCCGGCCCAAGCAACTTAGTCTTGACAGAGAACAGATACTGCAACCCCACCACAGTATTATACAAAAAGAAACATTCTGATGAGAAGTAACTTATAAACATATGATGAATATACAGCATCTTACCTATGTTACCAACTAATTTAGATTTTTCCCCAACAACCCTCAAATACCCTCAAAAATCTGTTTTCAATCAATCATCTTAGCGATCACTGCCTCATTGCCTGCATCAGTAATGGGTCTGCGACCAAACGACCACCCTCATCACTGTCAAACGCTGCCTGAAACACTTCTGCGAGCAGGCCTTTCTAATCGACCTGGCCGGGGTATCCTGGAATGACATTGACCTCATCCCGTCAGTAGATGATGCCTGGCTATTCTTTAAAAGTGCCTTCCTCACCATCTTAAATAAGTATGCCCCTCTCAAAAAATTTAGAACTAGGAATTGATATAGTCCTTTGTTCACTCCAGACCTGTCTGCCCTTGACCAGCACAAAAGCATCCTGTGGCGTTCTGCATTAGCCTCGAATAGCCCCTGTGACATGCAACTTTTCAGGGAAGTTAGGAACAAATATACACAGGCAGTTAGAAAAGCTAAGGCAAGCTTTTTCAAACAGCAATTTGCATCCTGTAGTACTAAATCAAAAACGTTCTGGGACACTGTAAAGTCCATGGAGAATAAGAGCACCTCCTCCCAGCTGCCCACTGCTCTGAGGCTAGGAAACACTATCACCACCGATAAATCCACTATAATTGAGAATTTCAATAAGCATTTCTCTACGGCTGGCCATGCTTTCCACATGGCTACCCCTACCCCGGTCAACTGCCCGGCACCCTCCACAGAAACCCGCCAAAGCCCCCACCATTTCTCCTTTACCCAAATCCAGATAGCTGATGTTCTGAAAGAGCTGCAAAATCTGCACCCCTACAAATCAGCCGGGCTTGACAATCTGGACCCTCTCTTTCTAAAATTATCTGCCAAAATTGTTGCAACCCTTATTACTAGCCTGTTCAACCTCTCTTTTGTATCGTCTGAGATTCCCAAAGATTGGAAAGCTGCCGCAGTCATCCCCCTCTTCAGAGGGGGTGACACGCTAGACCCAAACTGCTACAGACCTATATCTATCCTACCCTGTCTTTCTAAGGTCTTCGAAAGCCAAGTTAACAAACAGATTACTGACCACTTCGAATCCCACCATACCTTCTCCGCTATGCAATCTGGTTTCAGAGCTGGTCATGGGTGCACCTCAGCCACACTCAATGTTCTCTGATAGAGGTCAGTGTGTCAAATCGGATGGCATGTTGTCCGGACCTCTGACAGTCTCTATGGGTGTGCCACAGGGTTCAATTCTCGGGCCGACTCTCTTTTCTGTATACATCAATGATGTTGCTGCTGGTGATTCTCTGACCCACCTCTACGCAGACGACACCATTCTGTATACTTCTGGCCCCTCCTTGGACACTGTGTCAACTAACCTCCAGACGAGCTTCAATGCCATTACAACTCTCCTTCCGTGGCCTCCAACTGCTCTTAAACGCAAGTAAAACTAAGTGCTATTCAATTGATCACTGCCCGCACCTGCTTGCCAGTCCAGCATCACTACTGTGACGACCCTCCCACTCTGTCTGCCGTATTCTGTCTTTGTTCTTGTTTCCTTATTAGGATGCCGGTGGGCGGAGTTGAGAGGGTCGTCAGCTACATGGGAAACACCTGGGCCAGGTGTCTCCCAGGATAAATAGACCTCTTCCACATTCATGGAAGAGACTCTCTCCATGCAGACACCTGTTGTAGATTGTGGTGTGGTTCTTGGTGGCCTTTTGTTTGTGTGCTTTGGCACCTTTCAACACCCTGCATTATCACATTCATGCATGCAAAACACTCACTTACACTACGGACTACTGATTACACACACCATTGGATATTTTCCTTAGTTGCTTTAGTTAATAAATATATCTTTTGTTACTCCTTATCTCCACGTTGTCTCCCTTTGTTACGGGCTTTGAGCCGGTTCGTGACAAGTGGGGGCTCATCCGGGATCTTTGAACTATTGGTTTGGGAGACCGTGGAGGTACGTGTTTGGTTTGAATATGGTGTTTGAGTGTGATCGGCCCAGTATTGGTTGCCTTTGTTTGGTTTGTGTGCTGCGTTGGAGAGAGTATAATGGTTAGTTTCCAGGCCTTGCCTAGCCTGGAAACTGGTTCTACTTTCTGTTGAAGTCAGTCTGAGGTGAGTAAATCGGCTGTGTACCTCGGTAGGAGATTTGGGTAGGAGATTTGGGTAGGGTAGTGGAACTTGCTACCCGGAGCTATAGCCTTTTCCCCTGATAGGCTTAGCGACGTGTTTCAATTTTGAACATGTTGGGCATGGTTAAATGTTTGTTAATTTTGTGTGGTGTCTGTGGACTGAGCAGTTGTCTCGGGGGCACGTCCGTGGCTTGGTGGAATTTGCCAGCATGCTGGGGAGTTCTATTTCCTTGCCAGCGGGCTACAGTGCGTAAATACCCACCGCAAATCTGCACGAAGACTAGGGTTGAGTTATTGTAGGTTTTGGGGAAGCTCCGTATCTCATCTCTCTTCTGTGGTGCTCAGGGTGATTGTCATTTCTCTGGTTGTGGTCTGATGTGCTCAGCAGAGGGGTTGAGCAAGATTACTTACTTATGACTATGGTGTCTCATGTATACAAGTTCATTCGCTTTCCATCAGAGGACCTGTTAGAATTATGTACTTAAGAACAGCTGTTGAAGATCGCTGAACACTACAAGCTTAAATGATTGAAATTAGTGAAATTCTGTTTCGTTGGAAGTGACTATGAATCGTTGGAAGTGACTATGAATCGTTGGAAGTGACTATGAATCGTTGGAAGTGACTATGTGTTATGCAGGTGAATGAGGACCCAAAAGCGACTTGGCGAAAACAGAGTCTTTATTCCAGTAAAGGAAATAGGCAATACTCCTAGACAAATCAGAGCAGAAAACAAAACATAAAAAACTAATTCCACTCGTAGTGACGAGGACAGACTGGAGACTCGACCATAAACTGTAGGTTGCCTCGGGAAGGCACCGACCGTAGCAGACTCAGACACCTGCTCACACGCAGCATCTGAGGGAAACAAGACACGACAGGGCGAGACAAAGACACAGCACGGCGAACAATATACAAGGATCCGACAGGACAGAAACGGAAGACAAGGGGAGAAATAGGGACTCTAATCAGAGGGCAAGATACGGAACAGGTGTGAAAAGATTAGATGATTGAGTAGGGGAATAGGAACAGCTGGGAGCAGGGACGGAACGATAGAGAGAGGAGAGAGAGGGAGGGGGAGAGAGAGGGATAGAAAAAGGGAACGAACCTAATAAGACCAGCAGGGGGAAACGAACAGAAGGGAAAGCATAATGACAAGACAATATATGACAAAACATGACAGTACCCCCCCACTCACCGAGCGCCTCCTGGCGCACTCGAGGAGGAACACTGGCGGCAACGGAGGAAATCATAGATCACAAACGGTCCAGCACGTCCCGAGAAAGAACCCAACTCCTCTCCTCAGGACCGTAACGGAAAACGATAAAAAGGGAAACTAGGGTACTACTCTAAAAAAAAAAAAAAAAATGAGACACGGGTAGAGAACTGAAAGCTTTAGAGCAAACAGGACCAAACAGGCCAGGAGAGTAACAACTAGGGACAGACTGAGACACAGCAAGGGCAGGAACAAGAACAGGAGAGATGCGGTGGCAGGGAACAGACTGGGACCCAGCAAGACCAGGAGCAGAAGCAGAAAAAAAATTACCAGACTTATTCTGCGCGCAGTCCGAACACGCAGCCACGAAACGGCGCGTGTCACGCTCCTGAGTAGGCCACCAAAACTGCTGGCGAATAGAAGCAAGCGTACCCCGAACGCCGGGGTGGCCAGCTAACTTGGCAGAGTGCGCCCACTGAAGAACAGCCAGACGAGTAGAGACAGGAACGAAAAGAAGGTTACTAGGACAAGCGCGCGGCGACGGAGTGTGAGTGAGTGCTTGCTTAACCTGTCTCTCAATAACCCAGACAGTCAACCCGACAACACGCCCAACAGGAAGGATCCCCTCGGGATCGGTAAAAGCCACAGAAGAACTAAAGAGACGGGATAAAGCATGAGGCTTGGTGTTCTTAGTACCCGGGCAATAAGAAATAACGAACTTGAAACGAGCGAAAAACAATGCCCAACGAGCATGATGCGCATTCAGTCTTTTGGCAGAACAGATGTACTCAAGGTTCCTTTGGTCAGTCCAAACGACAAAAGGAACGGTCGCCCCCCTCCAACCACTGTCGCCATTTGCCTAGGGCTAAACGGATGGCGAGCAGTTCGCGGTTAGCCACATCATAGTTACGTTCCGACGGTGACAGGCGATGAGAAAAATACGCACAAGGGTGGACCCCATCGTCAGTATCGGAGCGCTGGGACAGAATGGCTCCCACGCCCACCCCCGACGCGTCAACTTCAACAATAAACTGTTTAGTGACGTCAGGTGCAACAAGGATAGGAGCGGATGCAAAACGCTTCTTGAGGAGATCAGAACAACAATCATACGACCGGTGAGGAGGAAGGGAGTTGGCTCTGGACCGACTGAAGACCGAGCGCAGATCATGATATTCCTCCGGCACTCCTGTCAAATCACCAGGTTCCTCCTGAGAAGAGGGGACAGAAGAAACAGGAGGGATAGCAGACATTAAACACTTCACATGACAAGAAACGTTCCAGGATAGGATAGAATTACTAGACCAATCAAAAGAAGGATTATGACACACTAGCCAGGGATGACCCAAAACAACAGGTGTAAAAGGTGAACAAAAAATCAAAAAAGAAATGGTCTCACTATGGTTACCAGATACAGTGAGGGTTAAAGGTAGTGTTTCACATAATATACTGGGGAGAGGACTACCATCCAAGGCAAACATGACCGTGGGCTCCCCTAACTGTCTGAGAGGAATGTCATGTTCCCGAGCCCAGGCTTCGTCCATAAAACAGCCCTCCGCCCCAGAGTCTATTAATGCACTGCAGGAAGCTGCCGATCCGGTCCAGCGTAGATGGACCAGTAAGGTAGTACAGGTACTTGACGGAGAGGACCGTCTAGTAGCGCTTATCAGTCGCCCTCCGCTTACTGATGAGCTCTGGCCTTTAACTGGACATGAAATGACAAAATGACCAGCGGAACCGCAATAGAGACAGAGGCGGTTGGTGATTCTCCGTTCCCTCTCCTTAGTCGAAATGCGAATACCCCCCCAGCTGCATGGGCTCAACGCCAGAGTCAGTGGGGAAAGATGGTAGTGTCGGAGAGAGGGGAGACACAGTTAACGCGAGCTCTCTTCTATGAGCTCGGTGATGAAGATCTACCCGTCGTTCAATGCGAATAGCGAGTTCAATCAAAGAATCCACGCTGGATGGAACCTCCCGAGAGAGAATCTCATCCTTAACCTTAGCGTGGAGTCCCTCCAGAAAACGAGCAAGCAACGCCGGCTCGTTCCAGTTACTGGAGGCAGCAAGAGTGCGAAACTCTATAGAGTAATCCGTTATGGATCGATTACCTTGACATAGGGAAGACAGGGACCAGGAAGCTTCTTTCCCAAAAACTGAACGATCAAAAACCCTTATCATCTCCTCTTTAAAGTTCAGATAATCGTTAGTACACTCAGCGCTTGCCTCCCAGATAGCTGTGCCCCACTGCCGAGCCCGACCAGTAAGGAATGATATGACGTAGGCAATCCGAGCTCTCTCTCTTGAGTATGTGTTGGGTTGGAGAGAGAACACTATATCACACTGGGTGAGAAAGGAGCGGCACTCAGTGGGCTGCCCAGAATAACATGGTGGGTTATTAACCCTAGGTTCCGGAGGCTCGGAAGACCCGGAAGTAGCTGGTGGCACGAGACGAAGACTCTGATACTGTCCTGAGAGGTCGGAGACCTGAGCGGCCAGGGTCTCAACGGCATGCCGAGCAGCAGACAATTCCTGCTTGTGTCTGCCGAGCATCGCTCCCTGGAACTCGAGGGTAGAGTAGAGAGAATCCATAGTCGCTGGGTCCATTCTTGGTCGGATCCTTCTGTTATGCAGGTGAATGAGGACCCAAAAGCGACTTGGCGAAAACAGAGTCTTTATTCCAGTAAAGGAAATAGGCAATACTCCTAGACAAATCAGAGCAGAAAACAAAACATAAAAAACTAATTCCACTCGTAGTGACGAGGACAGACTGGAGACTCGACCATAAACTGTAGGTTGCCTCGGGAAGGCACCGACCGTAGCAGACTCAGACACCTGCTCACACGCAGCATCTGAGGGAAACAAGACACGACGGGGCGAGACAAAGACACAGCACGGCGAACAATATACAAGGATCCGACAGGACAGAAACGGAAGACAAGGGGAGAAATAGGGACTCTAATCAGAGGGCAAGATACGGAACAGGTGTGAAAAGATTAGATGATTGAGTAGGGGAATAGGAACAGCTGGGAGCAGGGACGGAACGATAGAGAGAGGAGAGAGAGGGAGGGGGAGAGAGAGGGATAGAAAAAGGGAACGAACCTAATAAGACCAGCAGGGGGAAACGAACAGAAGGGAAAGCATAATGACAAGACAATATATGACAAAACATGACACTATGAAGTGACTATGAATCGTTGGGAGTTGTAAAAATTAAGAAGGACCCTGATGTTCTTTTCGTTGGAGTTTGTAGCTGTTGGTCTTTTGTGCCATGTTCCTGAATGTTTACGTGACTGACCATTGTTTCGGGTTGTCATGTTCTATCTTTCCTGTCTGTTCCCTCCTGGTCTTGTGTTCTTATTTCCTCTTAAATATTGCTTCCTATGCGCAAAGGTTGCTGAGGTCTGGGGAGGAGGAGGTTGGATGGGGCAGGTGGAGGTGTGAACACATAACCCCTCACCAATTTGGGACGCAGAGGCCTGTGTCAATTTGGGACGCAGAGGCCTGTGTCAATTTGGGACGCAGAGGCCTGTGTCAATTTGGGACGCAGAGGCCTGTGTCAATTTGGGACGCAGAGGCCTGTGTCAATTTGGGACGCAGAGGCCTGTGTCAATTTGGGACGCAGAGGCCTGTGTCAATTTGGGACGCAGAGGCCTGTGTCAATTTGGGACGCAGAGGCCTGTGTCAATTTGGGACGCAGAGGCCTGTGTCAATTTGGGACGCGGGTGCCTGTGTCAATTTGGGACGCGGGAGGCTGGTATGTTGTTCCGGGGTCCTTGTTGGTCCCCGGTTTTATGGGGGGGAATGTGACAACCCTCCCACTCTGTCTGCCGTATTCTGTCTTTGTTCTTGTTTCCTTATTAGGATGCCGGTGGGCGGAGTTGAGAGGGTCGTCAGCTACATGGGAAACACCTGGGCCAGGTGTCTCCCAGGATAAATAGACCTCTTCCACATTCATGGAAGAGACTCTCTCCATGCAGACACCTGTTGTAGATTGTGGTGTGGTTCTTGGTGGCCTTTTGTTTGTGTGCTTTGGCACCTTTCAACACCCTGCATTATCACATTCATGCATGCAAAACACTCACTTACACTACGGACTACTGATTACACACACCATTGGATATTTTCCTTAGTTGCTTTAGTTAATAAATATATCTTTTGTTACTCCTTATCTCCACGTTGTCTCCCTTTGTTACGGGCTTTGAGCCGGTTCGTGACACTACTCTGGATGGCTCTGGCTTAGAATACGTGGACAACTACAAATACCTGGGTGTCTGGTTAGACTGTAAACTCTCCTTCCAGACTCACATTAAGGATCTCTAATCCAAAATTAAATCTAGAATCGGCTTCCTATATCGCAACAAAGCATCCTTCACTCATGCTGCCAAACATACCCTCGTAAAAGCCAATTCCTCCTTTGGTCGTCTTTCCTTCCAGTTCGCTGCTGCCCATGACTGGAACGAATTGCCAAAAATCTCTGAAGCTGGAGACTCACTAGCTTTTTTGCTATATTTTTAATTACTTCGCCACCATGGCCTATTTATTTCCTTAACTTACCTCATTTGCACTCACTGTATATAGACTTTTTGTTTTCTTTTGTTCTACTGTATTATCGACTGTATGTTTTGTTTATTCCATGTGTAACTCTGTGTTGTTGTATGTGTCGAATTGCTACGCTTTATCTTGGCCTGGTCGCAGTTGCAAATGAGAACTTGTTCTCAACTAGCCTACCTGGTTAAATAAAGGTGAAATAAATAAATAAAAAGTGTCAATAACGTTAATAAGCTTGCAGCACAGCTCCAAGTCCAGAGTCTGCTTCAGAATAATGAATACGTGGTGACATCACACACTGCCCACTTCAAAACACATTCCTTGATGAAAAACATGTCACATGTTTTATAATGTGTTAATAAATGTAGTAGTGTTGGATTTCAAGGTGCTGAATTTGTATGAGACCAGGCCCAAAGACAGGAGTGTCTGGATAAATAATGCAACAGTACAGACAGACTGTCTCAGATCTGACAGAGCCGTGGGGAGATTGTGTAGGAGTCTGTCCACAGAGAGTAGAGGGGATGGAGGGCATTTTCTCTCTCTCTCGCGCTCTTTCTTTCTCTGTCTCGCTCACATTATCTCTCTTTCAGGTAGAATTTGACAGAAAACAACAAAAACCACAACACAAACAATGACACAACTGTCATACAAATGACTGAAGAATGACTGGCCTTATTTGTTTGGTTGTGTATATGATGCCCGAGGGGATGGAGGGCACATTATGTCTGAAATTAGGTGTGAGTTTCATTGGCTTTATTGGCATTGGAAACATATGTTTACATTGCCAAAGTAAGTGAAATAGATAATAAACAATAAAAAATTAACAGTAAATATTACACTCACAAGTTCCAAAGGAGTAGAAATCCCTGAGCTGACAGATTAAAAATATGTTGTTCTGAACGAGGCAGTTAACCCACTGTTCCCCGTTAGGATGTCATGGTAAATAATAATTTGTTCTTAACTGATTTACCTAGTTAAATGTTAAAAATATTTTTTTTATTAAACTCACCGACCACAATTGAATCCCTGCATCTTTGTTACAGTTGCAACGATGTGCAAAGGGAAATAAATATGGCTTGTATTTACAATGGTGATTGTTCTTCACTGGTTGCCCTTTTTCTTGTGGCATCAGGTCACACGTGTTGCTGGTGTAATGGAACACTGTGGTATTTCACCCAATGGGAGTTTATCAAAACTGTATTTATTTTTTTGTGTAATTTGAGGAAAATTTGTATCTCTATGGTCATACATTTGGCAGGAGGTTAGGAAATGCAGCTCAGGTTTCACCTAATTTTGTGGGCAGTGTGCACATAGCCTTGTCTTCTCTTTAGAGCCAGATTTCGCAATAGCATGGCTATGCTCCCTGAGTCTGTACATAGTCAAATCTTTCCTTAATTTTGGGTCAGGTAGTCTACCATTGTGTACTTTCTGTTTAGGGCCAAGGCCAGCATCCCAGAGTCGCCTCTTCACTGTTGATATTAAGACTGGTGTTTTGCGGGTACTATTTAATGAAGATGCCAGTTGAGGACTTGTGAGGTGTCTGTTTCTCAAACTAGACACTCTAATGTACTTGTTCAGTTGTGCACTGGGGCATGCCACTCCTCTTTCTATTCTGGTTAGGGCCAGTTTGCTCTGTTCTGTGAAGGGAGTAGTACACAGTGTTGTATGAGATCTTCAGTTTCTTGGTAATTTCTCACATGGAATAGCCTACATTTCTCAGAACAAGACTGGACTGATGAGTTTCAGAAGGAAGTTATTTGTTTCTGGCCGCTTTGAGCCTGTAATCGAACCCACAAATGCTGATGCTCCAGATACTCAACTAAAGAAGGCCAGTTTTATTGCTTCTTTAATCAGAACAACAGTTTTCAACTGTGCTAACATCATTGCAAAAAGGGTTTTCTAATGATAAATTCACCTTTTAAAATGATAAACTTGGATTAGCTAACACAACGTGCATGTTAAGGGGTGTGTAACTGGTGGCATGGAAGTCAAGCGCAGGAGAGCAGAACTTGGAAAATAGCCGGAGCCATTTCATGTACATAACTACCGGCATACAAAAGTAACAAAACACATGGACACAAAAACCTGTATCACACCAGTCACATAAAGCACACTTACTTACAATAAACAATTCCCGACAAGGACATGGGGGAAACAGAGGGAACATATGCAACATGTAATTAGGGAATTGAAACCAGGTGAGTGGAACAACCAGACAAAACAAATGGAACATGACAAATAGATCGATGATGGCTAGAAGACCAGTGACGTCGACCGCCGAACACCGCCCGAACAAGGAGAGGAACCAACTTCAGAAGAAGTTGTGACAGTGCCATTGGAACACAGGAGTGATGGTTGCTGTACACTGTATTTCTGATCAATTTGATGCTATTTTAACGGACTGACATTGTTAAAAAACAAGGACATTTCTAAGTGACTCCAAACTTTTGAACGGTAGTTTATGTATAGTTTTTTGGGTGCTCTAGGTGTCTAGATGGAATTTGTATTTGTGGTCCTGACATCTGGACCTTTTTTGGAACATCATCATTTTTTCATCTTGAGATTTACTGTCAGGGCCCAGGTCTGACAGAATCTGTGCAAAAGATCTAGGTGCTTCTGTAGGCCCTCCTTGGTTGGAGACAGAAGCACCAGATCATCAGCAAACAGTAGACATTTGACTTCAGATTCTAGTAGGATGAGGCCGGGTGCTGCAGACTATTCTAGTGCCCTTGCCAATTCATTGATAGATATATGATACCTCACATCTCAAAATAGGGCTACTTAATGTTAGATCCCTTACTTCAAAGGCAATTATAGTCAATGAACTAATTACTGATCATAATCTTGATGTGATTGGCCTGACTGAAACATGCCTTAAGCCTGATGAATTTACTGTGTTAAATGAGGCCTCACCTCCTTGCTACACTAGTGACCATATCCCCCGTGCATCCCGCAAAGGCGGAGGTGTTGCTAACATTTACAATAGCAAATTTCAATTTACAAAAAAAAATGACGTTTTCGTCTTTTGAGCTTCTAGTCATGAAATCTATGCAGCCTACTCAATCACTTTTTATAGCTACTGTTTACAGGCCTCCTGGGCCATATACAGCGTTCCTCACTGAGTTCCCTGAATTCCTATCGGACCTTGTAGTCATAGCAGATAATATTCTAATCTTTGGTGAATTTAATATTCACATGGAAAAGTCCACAGACCCACTCCAAAAGGCTTTCGGAGCCATTATCGACTCAGTGGGTTTTGTCCAACATGTCTCTGGACCCACTCACTGTCACAGTCATACGCTGGACCTAGTTTTGTCCCATGGAATAAATGTTGTGGATCTTAATGGTTTTCCTCATAATCCTGGACTATCGGACCACTATTTTATTACGTTTGCAATTGCAACAAATAATCTGCTCAGACCCCAACCAAGGAACATCAAAAGTCGTGCTATAAATTCACAGACAGCACAAAGATTCCTTGATGTCCTTCCAGATTCCCTCTGTCTACCCAAGGACGCCAGAGGACAAAAATCAGTTAACCACCTAACTGAGGAACTCAATTTAACCGTGCGCAATACCCTAGATGCAGTTGCACCCCTAAAAACTAAAAACATTTCTTATAAGAAAGACGATTGGTCGCATATTACGCAGCCTTTCTTTTCGTAACCCTGCGTCTTGGGCAGAACAGCTCCCCTGGGCAGAATACGCTCACAACTCGCTTCCTTCGTCTGCTACCGGGCTATCTCCATTTCAGAGTAGTCTTGGGTACCAGCCTCCTCTGTTCTCATCCCAGCTCGCCGAGTCCAGCGTTCCCTCCGCTCAGGCTTTTGTCCAACGTTGTGAGCGCACCTGGAGGAGGATCAGGTCTGCACTTTGCCGTTACAGGGCGCAGACTGTGAGAGCCGCCAATAAACGTAGGATTAAGAGTCCTAGGTATTGTCGCGGTCAGAGAGTGTGGCTTTCCACTCGTAACCTTCCCCTTACGACAGCTTCTCGCAAGTTGACTCCGCGGTTCATTGGTCCGTTCCGTGTCTCTCAGGTCGTCAATCCTGTCGCCGTGCGACTGCTTCTTCCGCGACATCTTCATCGCGTCCACCCTGTCTTCCATGTCTCCTGTGTCAAGCCCTTTCTTCGCGCCCCCGTTCGTCTTCCCTCCCCCCCAGTCCTTGTCGAGGGCGCTCCTATTTACAAGGTACGGAAGATCATGGACATGCGTTCTCGGGGACGTGGTCACCAGTATTTAGTGGATTGGGAGGGTTACGGTCCTGAGGAGAGGAGTTGGGTTCCATCTCGGGACGTGCTGGACCGTTCGTTGATTGATGATTTCCTCCGTTGCCGCCAGGGTTCCTCCTCGAGTGCGCCAGGAGGCGCTCGGTGAGTGGGGGGGTACTGTCATGTTTTGTCATTGATTATCATGTCTTGTCTCTGTGCTTCCCTTCTATTCGTTTCCCTCTGCTGGTCTTATTAGGTTCTTTCCCTCTTTCTATCCCTCTCTCTCCCCTCCCTCTCTCCCCTCTCTCGCTCTCTCTCTCTATCGTTCCGTTCCTGCTCCCAGCTGTTCCTCATTCTCCTAACTACCTCATTTACTCTTTTCACCTGTCCCCTATTTTGCCCTCTGATTAGAGTCCCTATTTCTCCCTCTGTTTTCCGCTTCTGTCCTTGTCGGATCCTTGTTTGATGTTCGCAGTTCTGTGTCCTTGTTCCGCCCTGTCGTGTTTTTACCTTCTTCAGATGCTGCGTGTGAGCAGGTGTCAATGTCAGCTACGGCCGGTGCCTTCCTGAAGCGACCTGCAGTCTGTGGTCGCGTCTCCAGTCGTTCCTCTCTACTGACAAGTGGATTTCAGTTTTCCTGTTTTTGCATTTACCTAGATAATATCCAGGAGTATCGCTTTTGTTTAAAACTGGAATAAAGACTCTGTTTCCGTTAAGTCGCTTTTGGGTCCTCATTCACCTGCATAACACTTACTGCCTTCCTGAAGACAAACAATGTATACGAAATGCTTCAGTCTGGTTTTAGACCCCATCATAGCACTGAGACGGCACTTGTGAAGGTGGTAAATTACATTTTAATGGCATCGGACCGAGGCTCTGCATCTGTCCTCGTGCTCTTAGACCTTAGTGCTGCTTTTGATACCATCGATCACCACATTCTTTTGGAGAGATTGGAAACCCAAATTGGTCTACACGGACAAGTTCTGGCCTGGTTTAGATGTTATCTGTCGGAAAGATATCAGTTTGTCTCTGTGAATGGTTTGTCCTCTGACAAATCAACTGTAAATTTCGATGTTCCTCAAGGTTCCGTTTTAGGACCACTATTGTTTTCACTATATATTTTACCTCTTGGGGATGTTATTCGAAAACATAATGTTAACTTTCACTGCTATGCGGATGACACACAGCTGTACATTTCAATGAAACATGGTGAAGCCCCAAAATTGCTAGAAGCATGTGTTTCAGACATAAGGAAGTGGATGGCTGCAAACTTTCTACTTTTAAACTCGGACAAAACAGAGATGCTTGTTCTAGGTCCCAAGAAACAAAGAGATCTTCTGTTGAATCTGACAATTAATCTTAATGGTTGTACAGTCGTCTCAAATAAAACTGTGAAGGACCTCGGCGTTACTAAGTTCGAGAGCCGTGCGTCCTCCGAAACACAACCCAACCGCACTGCTTCTTGACACAGTGCCCACTTAAACCGGAAGCCAGCCACACCAATGTGTCAGAGGAAACACCGTACACCTGGCGACCGTGTCAGCGTGCACTGCGCCCGGCCCACCACAGGGGTCGCTTGCGCGATGGGACAGGGACATTCCTGACGGCCAAACCATCCTCTAAACTGGACGAGGCTGTGCCAATTGTGCGCCACCCCATGGGTTTCCAGTCGCGGCCGGCTGCGACAGAGCCTGGACTCGAACCCAGAATCTCTAATGGCGATGCAGTGACCACTGCGCCAACTCGGGAGGCCCCCCTCTTATACCCTCTTATAGCTGTGTGCCATGCCCAGGGATTGTCTATGTGGAAGATTCGGTTGATTGCGTTCCCATTTTTGTAGCAGTCAGCAAAAATGTATCTGGATTGTCCATGGGGAGCTTCTCTTTGTATCACTTCAGTGCCAGTTAATGTTGCAGCCGGGTCTGTTCTTTCCTTGCAAGTTTGGTAGCCTTTTAACTTAGCATTCAGTATTTATAAAGTAAAATATCTAGAAATAATTGTAATGTTGTTTTATTTCTAGGCTTTTGAAGTAGCTTTAGACTGAACATTACTCACTCAGTTCCCGGTTGGGTATCTGTTGTGCTGCTTTTGCTGGTTGCTGGTTTGCCAGAAAGTTTGCTGGATAGTCCTTGGTTGAAAGAATCCTTGGTAATAAAAAGTCCTATTAGTTTGCAAGTTAGTTAGGACACATCCCGATTTCCGGGATGTCTCCTGGTCCGACAAACAGCACTGTAGCTCTGCCATCTTCCAACGCAGATGCAGAAGGCCACCATCGGCAGATGTGGTGGATTGAGACTCATCTCATACAAAACTGATATCTCTAGCTTAAACAGACTTGTTGTGTGTGTGTGCGTGTGTTAATTAGACTCAATGGGGATTAATTAAAGCCTAACATAACATAATTACAGTGCCTTCAGCAAGTATTTATAACCCTTGACCTATTCCACATTTTGTTGTGTTACAGCCTGAATTCAAAATGGATTAAATATTGTTTTCTCACCCAACACAATACCGCATAATGACAAAGTAAGCAATGCTTCTAGAAATGTTTGCATATTTATTAAAAATGAAATATGCATCTCATTTACATATATATTCACACACTGAGTCAATGCTTTGAAGAAGCACCTTTGACAGCAATTACAACTGTGAGTCTTTAGGGTAAGTCTCTAAGAGCTTTACACACCTGAATTGTGCAACAGTGTCCCATTACTATTTTTAAAATTCTTCAAGCTCTGTCAAATTGGTTGTTGATCATCGCTAGACAACCATTTTCAGGTCTTGCCATGGATCTTCAAGTAGATTCTGGAGGAGACGGCACAAATCATTATTGAGAATGTATTCAGAATTCATGGCCTCCCGTTAGAGGACCCGCAATTCATGTCACAGTTTTGGAGGGAGTTCTGTCGTTTGATTGGTGCGTCCGTCAAATTCCAGAAAATTATGTCATGGCTTTAGAAGCTTCTGATAAGCTAATTGACATCATTTGAGTCAATGTGGATGTGTTTCAAGGCCTACCTTCAAACTCAGTGCCTCTTTGCTTGACATCATGGGACAATCAAAGGAAATCAGTAGACCTTGTAGACCTCCACAAGTCTGGTTCATCCTTGGGAGCAATTTCCAAACGCCTGAAGGTACCACGTTCATCTGTACAAACAATAGTACGCAAGTATAAACACCATGGGTGAAATAAATCATTATCTCTACTATTATTCTGACATTTCACATTCTTAAAATAAAGTGGTGATCCTAACTGACCTAAGACAGGGAAGTTTTACTTGGATTAAATGTCAGGAATTGTGAAAAACTGAGTTTAAATGTATTTGGCTAAGGTATATGTAAACTTTCGATTTCAACTGTACAAGGGGTAAATTTTTACTTAACTTTTAAAACTTTTATAAGTGAATTTTTAAATGCAAGCACACGTACGCACAGACGTACATCTGCACGCGAACACACACACACACACACACACACACACACACACACACACACACACACACACACACACACACACACACACACACACACACACACACACACACACACACACACACACACACACACACACACACGTCTTCTCAAATCAGCCCTAGTTATGGTCCTCCAATAATTCTCATGGGTGATGGAAATGAAGAAATGCCAATTTCCTCTGAAATTCACGTTTGTCAACAAAGAAGCACTTCTGTTAAACAGACACAGAGGATTGCTCTTGCAACTAAGCTCAGAAAAGAACGTCTAAACATCACAATTACGTCTTTGGAATCAGGCTAGGAATACAAGTGCCTGTTTAATTGTTATTAGAGTGGAATGTATTAGGTTTTTTCATTTCTTATTCCACAGAAACAAATCTCTATGGCTGTGTCCCAAATGGTTGTGTCCTAAACCTATTCCTTGCGTAGTGCATAGAGCCCTAGTCAAACTATATAGAGAATAAAGTGCCATTTGGGACACATTCTACATTCTCTGTGATGCAACATAAAGGTTGGGAGTTAGAAGACAATATACAGGACATTTTCCATAGGCTTTTTCCCAAGTGTTTGTAGCATTATCTAGAGAGTTTGGTCTTATACGATGTAAACAATGCTGGGAGGGGAGGCATGCAGGGAAGACAAGAGGAGATACTGAATGATGTACAGTCAGATGGCCTGGGACTTTGCGGTGAATCCGGTGTAAATTTTGTGAGCACAAAGTGCACAACTTTACTAAAAACACCCTATTCTATCGTAATTCACATCTTCCTATCCTCCTACCATATGTGTAGTGTGGACCGAGAAGATGATGTCCACAAGCTTTGTGCTGAGCTATGATGGGGGCTAACTGAATGCCCATCCACCCTCCTACTACTGAAGATTAGACAGATTGATGTGATAGTCCTGCAGATGCACACAACAGTCCTTGGAGCCCCTGCCTGCTTATGAGATTGATCCAGCACGCTGCCACCATGTCTGCTGCTGCTGCTGCTTCGTGATAAGTATTATTTCATTGGTATTTCTAACAAAGTGTCTTCACAGTCATTGTCGTGCATGTTATAGAATGCCATTTGGCAACCATTTCTATAATTATGAGAAAGACCACGGTCAAATCCAAGTGTATTTGTCACATGCACAGAATGCAACAGGGGTAAACAATACAGGTACAATTTTGCGTTCAAGCTCTTCCTCAACAGTGCAGTGTCAATGTCAAAGGAAAGAAAATAGAAAATCCAGAATAGGATCTTAAAGAGAGATATACTCAAATGAAAACTAATTAGACATAAAAACACAATAATTAATGCCACATACAAGGCCAGTACCAGTATCATATCAATGTGCAGGGATTAAGTGGTAGTAGAGGTAGATACAATATGTACATGAAGGCATGTATAAAAGTGACTGGACAGCAGTGTTTCTGAGTGACGTTCAATGCAAAAGTGTCAGTGTAAGTGTGTGTGTGAGTGTGGTTAGAAACCTGTGACTCAGTGCAGTCAGTGCTGTTCAACAGTCTCATTGCTTGGAGATAGAAGCTGTCTCTGAGCCTGTTTGTCCGAGCGCTGATGCACCGGTGCAATTTTCCAGGGGGTAGCGGAGTGAAAGCCCATGGCTGGTGTGGCTGACATCTTTGGCAATTTTCAGGTCCTTACCCAGATCAGGTAAAGTAGCCCAAGGTGAATGTAGTTACTGTACCACAAACACATCTTCTGTTGGAAAACTTCCACAGCACAACTGAGTTACACGAGTGAGTGAGTGAGTGAGTGAGTGAGTGAGTGAGTGAGTGAGTGAGTGAGTGAGTGAGTGAGTGAGTGAGTGAGTGAGTGAGTGAGTGAGTGAGTGAGTGAGTGAGTGAGTGAGACAAGGAGAGACAGAAAGAAAGAGAGGGTGGAGAGAGAGGGACTCCGACTGGGCCCCCAGGGTGGTCCACAGGAAGTTGCAGGGCAGGGGTGGAGGAGGGAGACAAGGAGGGGTGAGGATTATGAGGGTGAGGATGGAGGAAGAAATAAAGGGGAGGGAAGTGGGTGATCAGACACAGATGCTATTTGTGATTACAGTGTGTAGCATTCATCATCCTCTCCCATGATGCTTGTTATCCATCCAAGATCCACTGTCACCATAACTGATTGAATGAGATGGGTAATGGAGAGGAGAGGGGAGGGGATGTGTGTGGGGCGGCGCACGAGGTGGTGGGATGCAGACAGTAAAGCAGCCATTCTATCTCGAGCTCTCCCAGCATCAGCACCACGGAATTACGAGCAATCTCTGTCTGCTTCTGAAACAGAGAAGAGTATCGGTTTCAAACCTGCCAGCGCGAAATCTAGACAAGGCAACACGGATTTCAGTGTCGAAAGGTGAAGTTGGAAGGCAAACAACAGATGCGCAAACAATCCACAGGTTTGTAGCTATTCGAATGCCATTTTTTCAACACCAGTCAATTTTGTTTCATAATTCATTATTCTCAATAAACTACAATTGTTATTATTTCCCTTCTCTATGAAAATGTAAGACCGAGCTGGTGTCGGAATTGTTCATGATAAAATTAGGCTTGAGACATCGTTTCTGGAGGACAGATGTGATGTGTGCTGCCAACAGGTGTGGTAGACTAGATTTAACCTAGTCGGAATCACCAAGGCTTCTAACGAGAAATACCTGGCTCTTGTTGTCCATAATCATTGTCATGCATGTAAAAGGGAATTGGAATACATGTTAAAGTGATGCTCCAGAACTTATGTATATATATTTCAGCCAGTACTTTTGAATGTAGTGCTCCCTAGCCTAAACGGGTCCCAGTTTTGTGTGTAATACCTCATCCAATTGTGTACGAAGTCATCCATTTCGTATGATACGTTTAGGTCCAATTCATGATATGTTACGAATCCAATTCGTATGATATGTTACGAATCCAATTCGTATGATATGTTACGAATCCAATTCGTATGATATGTTACGAATCCAATTCGTATGATATGTTACGAATCCAATTCGTATGATATGTTACAAATTTGCTGTGATTAAGATCCCAGACTGCGTCTATAAACAACATTAACCTGCCGGGTCTGTCAAAAGAAAGAGAATGGTGGGAGGTGGCATTTCTGAAAAACCCTAACCTCCTCTTCCTTCCCATCGTAACGCCACCGGTTACCGAGATAGAAGTTCTAGAAGTACTTCACGGCACTGACTGCACTGCCCGGTTTGACATTTCCACAGCTGTTGCTGTGTCATTTTGGACACCATGGACGCGCTAATAAAGGGGTTCTCGAAAGCCAAGGATGGGGTCGTGGCTGCAGCGGAGAAGACGAAGCAGGGAGTAACTGGGGCGGCTGAGATGACAAAAGGTGGCGTTATCTTTGTCGGTAGGTCTTGACAATTGTAGCCGACCTGCTCTTTCCTTTAACTTGCTTTTAAATCATTGCTGAGATGTCGAATGCTATAAGTGTTGCTGAGATGAGATGTTGAGATGTTGAATGTTAGAAATGATGTACGAGCATGGTTAATCAGACTATGTAAAGAGATAATTTTATTGAATGACAGTGGTCCCATTGACATCAATGGGATGTTAAATATTTGTCACCCGTCCTTCACGTTTTTGTTCTTTTTCATAGGCAACAAAACAAAGGATGGAGTCACAACAGGTAGTCTACATGTCACCATTACCAACATTACTCAGTTGAGTACAGGCTTAACTGAATTACAGCAGAGACAGAATACGATATGGAATTGTATTGAATAGTTAGGGTAGGCCTTGTCTCCGAGGAATGGTCCTTAGAACAGGGTTCCGATAATGGGCCTTCAGGTTATTATGCTGGTGGTGGTGGGGAGCTGGAAGGTCGTGGGAAGACTGTTGCTGCAAAACATCAAGTCAGAGACAAGGGATAGGTTGACAAATACGCCCTAGATGTATACCTATTGGTTGACAGAAAAGGAAGTGACTATTGCACAAGTGACCCCATAGGTTAATCAGCAAGCGTGGTGGAATTGTGTTAGTGTGCTATACTCATTGGATGAAGTTAATAGGTGAATGACAGAGCTTTCCACACCTGGATTGTGTAACATTGGCCATTATTATTTTCAAAATTCTCCAAACTCTGTCAAATTGATTGCTGATCATTGCTCGACAACCGTTTTCAAGTCTTGCCATAGATTTTCCTATAAATTTAAGTTAAAAATTGTAACTCAGCCACTCAGGATCATTCACTGTCTTTTTGGTAAGCAAATCCAGTATAGATTTGACTTTGTGTTTTAGGTTATTGTCCCGCTGAAAGGGGAATTCATCTCCCAGTGCCTGGTGGAAAGCACACTGAACTAGGTTTTCCTCTAGGATTTTGCTTGTGCTTAGCTCCATTCCATTTATTTTTTATCCTGAAAAACTCCCCAGTCCTAAACAAGCATACCCATAACATGATGCAGCCACCACTTTGCTGGTATATACGAAGAGTGGTACTCAGTAATGTGCTGTATTGGATTTGCCCAAAACATAACACTTTGTATTCAGGACAAAAAGTTAATTGCTTTGCCACATTTTTTGTAGTATTACTTTAATGCCTTGTTAATTAAAAACAGGATGCATGTTTTGGAATATTTTTTATTCTGCACAGACTTACTTCTTTTCACTCTGTCAATTAGGTTAGTATTGTGGAGTAACTACGACGTTGTTGACCTATCATCAGTTTTCTCCTATTACAGCCATTAAACTCTGTAACTGTTTTAAAGTCACCATTGGCCTCATGGTGAAATCCCTGAGCGGTTTCCTTCCCCTCCGGCCTGTATCTTTGTAGTGACTGGGTGTATTGATACACCATACAAAGTGTAATTAATAACTTCACCATGCTCACAGGGATATTCAATGCCTGCTTTTTTTTACCCATCTACCAATAGGTGCCCTTCTTTGCGAGGCATTGGAAAACCTCCCTGGTCTTTGTGGTTGACTCTGTGTTTGAAATTCACTGCTCAATTGAGGGATCTTACAGATAATTGTATGTGTGAGGTACAGAGATGAGGTAGTCATTCAAAAATCATGTTAAACACTATTATTGCACACAGAGTGAGTCCATGCAACTTATGTGACTTGTTAAGCAAATGTTTACTCCTGAACGTATTTAGGCTTGCCATTACAAAGGGGTTGAAGACTTATTGTCTCAAGACATTTCACCTTAAATATTTGTATTAATTTGTAAAAATGTCTAAAACATAATTACTTTGACATTATAAGGTATTGTGGGCCAGTGACCAAAAATCTAAATTTAAATCATTAGAGATTCAGGCTGTAAACAACAACACACAAAATGTGGAATAAGTTAAGGGATACGAATACTTTCTGAAGGCACTGTAAGTAAGTTCCACCAATTTGGTGCCTTTTCAGAAGTGTTACTTGGTCCAAAAAAAACGTTGATTTCATCTCATTTTAAAATTCTGTCATAAAGAGCACGCACATGTTCAACTTGATAAAAAACATGGTTTACCATCTTAAGAAGTTAAACAAAAAAAAGACTAGTAAATTAGCGTAAATTTATTCTTATAAATCATATCTAATTGTATTTGTCACATGCGCTGAATACAACAGGTGTAGACTTTACCATGAAAGGCTTACTTACAAACCCATACTTATCTGTAAATAGCCCACCCAACTACCTCATCCCCATATTGTTATATTTTTTTTGCTCCTTTGCACCCCAGTATCTCTTCTTGCACATTCATCTTCTACACATCTATCCCTCCAGTGTTTACTAAATTATAATTATTTCGCCACTATGGCCTATTTATTGCCTTACTTCCCTACTGCATTTGCCTTACCTCCCTACTGCATTTGCACACACTGTATATAGGCTTTTCTATTGTGTTATTGACTGTATGTTTGTTTATTCCATGTGTAACTCTGTGTTGTTTGTGTCACACTGCTTTACTTTATCTTGGCCAGGTTGCAGTGGTAAATGAGAACTGGCCTACCAGGTTAAAGGTGAAATAAATTAAAATAAAAAATATTAACAAACACTGCAGTGAGAAAAATGAGTCAAGAAAAAATGTACTTAATAAACTAAAGTAATTTTTTTAAAGTAACACAATAATATAACAATAACAAGTTGACCATTTCTTCTTTAAATCAGACAGAATTCCCCTTGTGACTGGGAATGGTAGCATGTTTTTCAGAAATGACTGTCAAAGCAACAAAATAACTAGGGCTTTACAACGAAGGTGAAACTTGGAGAAATGTTAAGATTAAGTGGGTTAAAATCTATCTAGATGTGACCACCACATATGTTCTCCCTCTCCTGGTAGTTGCAGGTAAAACAGTGTCTGGCGTTTCCCAGGTGGGCGGAGCCATGGTAACAGGTGTGACAGCAGTGGCTCACAGGACTGTGGAGGGGCGGGGAATATTGCTGCTGCGACTGGATTGGTCAAGAAAGACACAGTCAAACAGGTGAGAACCTGAGATACCTGACCCATACTCCTACCTTGTTCGTTATTTGATACCATCACTTACACAAACACTTTACAGCTCTCTATCTCTTAGTTTTAGCTCTGCCTCTCTCTCACACAACATTTAAATTGAGATGAATGACAAACAAGTGGGGGTTACTTTTTATTCTTATACACATATACAGTGCATTCGGAAAGTTTTCAGACCCCTTGACTTTTTCCACATTTTGTTACGTTACAGTCTTATTGTAATAATCCCCTCAATCAACACACAATACCCCACACACAATACCCCACTATGACAAAGCAAAAAACGTATATATATATTGTTTTTTTTTTGCAAAAATAATCATTACCAAAATGCAATATCATATTTACATACGTATTCAGACCCTTTACTCAGTACTTTGTTGAAGCATCTTTGGCAGCAATTACAGCCTTGAGTCTTCTTGGGTATGATGCTACAAGCTTGGTACACCTGTTTTGGGGGGTGTTTCTCCCATTTTTCTCTGCAGATCCTCTCAGGCTCTGTCAGGTTGGATGGGGAGCGTTGCTGCACGGCAATTTTCAGGTCTCTCCAGAGGTGTTTGATGGGTTCAAGTCTGGGCTCTGGCTGGGCCACTCAAGGACATTCAGAGACTTGTCCCGAAGCCACTCCTGCTTTGTCTTAGCCGTGTGCTTTCATTGTCCTGTTGGAAGGAGAAGCTTCACCCCAATCTGAGGTCCTGAGGGCTCTGGAGCAGGTTTTCATCAAGGATCTCTTTGAATTTTGCTCCGTTCATCTTTCCCTCGATCGTGACTAGTATCCCAGCCCCTGCTGCTGAAACCACCCCACAGCATGATGCTACCACATGCTTCACCGTAGGGATTGTGCCAGGTGTCCTCCAGACGTGACGCTTGGTATTTAGGCCAAAGAGTTCAATCTTGGTTTTATCAGACCAAAGAATCTTGTTTCTCATGGTCTGAGAGTCTTTAGGTGCCTTTTGGAAACTCCAATTGAGCTGTCATGAAGAGTGGCTTACATCTGGTCACTCTACCATAAAGGCCTGATTGGTGGAGTGCTGCAGAAATGGTTGTCCTTCAAGAAAGTCCTCCCAACTGGTGCTCTGTCAGAGTGACCATCGGGTTATTGGTCACCTCCCTGACCAAGGCCCAACTCCCCCAATTGCTCAATTTGGCCAGATCTAGGAAGAGTCTTGATGGTTTCAAATTTCTTCCATTTAAGAATGATGGAGGCCACTGTGTTCTTGTGGTTTTGCACATGCACTGTCAACTGTGGGACCTTACAAAGACAGGTGTGTGTCTTTCCAATTCATGTCCAATCAATTGAATTTACCACAAGTGGACTCCAATCAAGTTGTAGAAAAATCTCAAGGATGATCAATGGAAACAGGATGAACCTGAGCTCAATTTCTATTCTCATAGCAAAGGATCTGAATATTTATATAAATATGGTATTTCTGTAGTTAATTTTTAATACATTTATAAAAACCTGTTTTTGCTTGGTCATTGTGGTGTATTGTGTGTAGATTGATGAGGGAAAAATAATAATTTTTATCAATTTTAGAATAAGGGTGTAACGTTACAAAATGTGCAAAAAGTCAAGGGGTCTGAATACTTTCCGAATGTACTGTAAGAGAGAAAACAGAAGCAACCTTTGCTATTCATTTTAGTCTTGATACCGACATTTCATCAGAACCTATTGCCATCTGAATGCTGTCCTTTCCTTTCAGCACAGCATTTTTCAACCATTTTATATGTGACAGCTAATTCACTTCTCCCCCCCCCCCCTGTCAAATGAAACCTGACCTTGAGTCCTCTGGCTTGTTGCTTTTTCCTTTCTTATCCTCTTCCTCCGGCGTTCTTAGTTCTCTGTCATAAAAAGCAGGATGGATTCTCACTTGTCTCTCTGAAGGCCTGTTTATATAAAGGCAGAGAAAGATCCAGACAGACAGACAATTTGCAGCCCTGGTGGTCTCTGAAGATGAAAAATGGATTGTCTCTCTTTCAAAACAAAACTAAACAGAATCGTGGACATATTAAAGTAAAGCTTGCCTGCAATGCTGGCCTTGTAATAGTAGTGATGATTAATCTTCAAACCAACAGCAAAGCAACAGGGTTTCTTCAGTCTGCCCTTCCATGTTCTTCCAATTAATGGGACAATCTGCAATATGTACAGCTGTTCAAATGGTCAATTCAATGAATGACAAAACACCCATTGATGCTTGAGGGAAACAACTTGCCTCAAGAGTTTAGTAGAACTGAACTCAATCTATGCATTTGAGAATGGTTGCATTTCTCCAGCCCCATCCATCAGCTTTATAGCAAAAGAAGTGGAGGGGCTGCCATTTGTATGAAAAACAATTGACAGATTGTTGCTTTAACAGTGTTAATCTGCCATGTGAATTAGCCACCCCAAAGCACCCTGCTGACGTCACAGGTACTCAGCAATCATTGCATTCATTATCTGTATATTGTCCTTACACACACACACACACACACACACACACACACGCACACACACACACTGGCATTATTATTAGAAAAAAATCAATGACATCAATCAGAGAGAAAACCTCACTAATTAGGACAATAACTTTAGCTGCCTTCCTCCTTTGCCTGTGTTCGTTTATGACTAGATTAATAAATTGTTACATGACACACACATCCGCACACACAGAGGTTAATAAAGTGTTAAATTGGACATAATTCTAGAGGGATTATACAATTAGGCTGTGGTTATGCTACTGAGAGGAAGTTATAAACAAATAGAATCTCCCTGGGCAGAGAAGAGAACAGTGTACTGCTCAATTGAAGGTTTGTTGAGGAGCTCCTACTGTATGTAGATTTTAGAAGAGGACTGACCACCCCTCATAGCCTGGTTCCTCTCTAGGTTTCTTCCTAGGTTTTGGCCTTTCTAGGGAGTTTTTCCTAGCCACCGTGCTTCTACACCTGCATTGCTTGCTGTTTGGGGTTTTAGGCTGGGTTTCTGTACAGCACTTTGAGATATCAGCTAATGTATGAAGGGCTATATAAATACATTTGATTTGATTTAGGATTTAGAATTTAATGACTGACTGTTAACGTAAATGTTAAACAAATTGAGTAGGTGGCCAGTGTTCACACAAGATTTGGTTCTGGGTTCCAAGATCAAGAACTTCAGAACAATAATTACCGACACACACCCAGAATTGCTACTGATGAATAAGATAAAAGTAGTGGAATTTTTTGCTGCTAAAGGAATAAATATTTTGGTCTGGACAGGAGGCAATGCCTTGGAACCACTCTGGTAATCCGAGTAATGTCTTCAGCATTATATTACATTTACATTTAAGTCATTTAGCAGACGCTCTTATCCAGAGCGACTTACAAATTGGTGCATTCACCTTATGACATCCAGTGGAACAGCCACTTTACAATAGTGCATCTAAATATTTTAAGGGGGGTGAGAAGGATTACTTTATCCTATCCTAAGTATTCCTTAAAGAGGTGGGGTTTCAGGTGTCTCCGGAAGGTGGTGATTGACTCCGCTGTCCTGGCGTCGTGAGGGAGTTTGTTCCACCATTGGGGAGCCAGAGCAGCGAACAGTTTTGACTGGGCTGAGCGGGAACTGTACTTCCTCAGTGGTAGGGAGACGAGCAGGCCAGAGGTGGATGAACGCAGTGCCCTTATTTGGGTGTAGGGCCTGATCAGAGCCTGGAGGTACTGAGGTGCCGTTCCCCTCACAGCTCCGTAGGCAAGCACCATGGTCTTGTAGCGTATGCGAGCTTCAACTGGAAGCCAGTGGAGAGAGCGGAGGAGCGGGGTGACGTGAGAGAACTTGGGAAGGTTGAACACTAGACGGGCTGCGGCGTTCTGGATGAGTTGTAGGGGTTTAATGGCACAGGCAGGGAGCCCAGCCAACAGCGAGTTGCAGTAATCCAGACGGGAGATGACAAGTGCCTGGATTAGGACCTGCGCCGCTTCCTGTGTGAGGCAGGGTCGTACTCTGCGGATGTTGTAGAGCATGAACCTACAGGAACGGGCCACCGCCTTGATGTTAGTTGAGAACGACAGGGTGTTGTCCAGGATCACACCAAGGTTCTTAGCGCTCTGGGAGGAGGACACAATGGAGTTGTCAACCGTGATGGCGAGATCATGGAACGGGCAGTCCTTCCCCGGGAGGAAGAGCAGCTCCGTCTTGCCAAAGTTCAGCTTGAGGTGGTGATCCGTCATCCACACTGATATGTCTGCCAGACATGCAGAGATGCGATTCGCCACCTGGTCATCAGAAGGGGGAAAGGAGAAGATTAATTGTGTGTCGTCTGCATAGCAATGATAGGATTATCTTTCAGCCAATTACAATCTTTGTTTTTCTCTGTTAATCGCCTGTGTGTCGACACAATCCCCTGTCCATTTGATTTGTTTTTAAAGACGTTTGAATGTGGCATTTCCTGTGGCCATTGATTGGCTACCTAGCGGTTTATCTCCAAACCCTGTCTAATGCCTAATCCGTCCTCTGTGTAACACCTTAACGTGTCCTCCGAGTTTGACAGAAGAAACACAGAAATACAGAAACTAAGTCCCAAATGGCACCCTAATTCCCTACATGGGTGCTGTTCAAAAGTAGTGCACTACATATATAAGGAATAGGGTGCCATTTGGAACGAAGCCAGAGATGGTGCACAGAATTGGATTGATCTCATTTAGACAGAGCCTTAGTGCCTGTCTGTCCCTGCTTGAGTTCTGAGCCCCAGTCATTACAGTGTCATTGATATCGACCAAATTCAAAAGGAGCCCATCAAAGGAGCTTCTCTGCCTAGGGGGCTCCGACCCAGGCGCAATATCTCTTTACTTTTATCCCTCTATCCGTCTCTCCATACCTCCTTTCTAAAGCAAGCATGGAACAGCAGGTTAGGGAGCAGAGTGATCAATCTACTTTCATCTGATTGTCCACAGCAGCCAGCCAACTCTCATCAGTTAGTTAGACAGTGTGAGAGATGGGGTGTCTGATGACGAGGGAGGAAGAGCGAGGCTGCTGCCTGTTTGTTTGTTGAATGGAACACCCATCCACCCACACACAAACAACTAGCAGCGCTAGCAGCGATGCTCCGGCTGGTAAATGGATTTGGGCTGATAAGACAGGACAGAGAACACACCTCACCAGCTCCCGTAGACCGACTCATTGCACTCATGTCACAGATGCTGTTCTGTTGTATGTTCGGTTGTTGAGCCACAAGACAAGAGGAACACAATCAAAATCTTGCTAATGTTTCATATAGGAAAGGCTAAATTAAAAGTGAAAAATATGTATGTATTACATAGTTACAAGTTAATACTTACCTGGATAATATATTCCAGTTTTTATTTATAATTTGAAATAACTATATCATGAGGCTTCATGGGTTTGGGTTTCTTAAAAATTATTAGCAGAATAGAAAATAGCACAGTAGAGACAGTATTTATTGGCCACGGTGGGTGTTGAGAGACGCTGTGTGGTGTGCTTCTTTCTATGTGTGTGTGTGTGTGTGTGTGTGTGTGTGTGTGTGTGTGTGTGTGTGTGTGTGTGTGTGTGTGTGTGTGTGTGTGTGTGTGTGTGTGTGTGTGTGTGTGTGTGTGTGTGTGTGTGTGTGTGTGTGTGTGTGTGTGTGTGTGTGTGTGTGTGTGTGTGTGTGTGTGTGTGTGTGTTGCGTGAACAGATGGAGACGCAGTGGGCGGTGTTAAATGGAATGGCAGGAGGAGAGGGCACAAACACACACCTACACATACAGGAGAAGAGGGCACAAAAACACACCTACACACACACACATACAGGAGGAGAGGGCATGGTAATTGCTCTAAGGTTGTCAGCTGGTAGCCATGTCACACACACACACACACACACACACACACACACACACACACACACACACACACACACACACACACACACACTAGGAGATGAGTGGAGCTGTATGTGTCACCGGCCTGTATCTTATGAAAGGTCACAACAATGACAAGCACCAATAAATGCCTTGTATTGTAGCACATGGGATCAAGAAGCAATTTAATGTAATAGGTTTGTTTCCCACAGCCTTCAATTGTTAGCACGCTTGTCTTGGAATACACTGAGTGTACAAAACATTAGGAACACCTTCCACCATCAGAACAGCCTCCGTTCGTCGAGGCATGGACACTACAAGGTATCGAAAGCTTTCCATAGGGATCCTGGTCCATGTTGAATCCAATGCTTCCCACAGTTATGTCAAGTTGGCTAAATGGCCATTGGGTGGTGGACCGTTCTTGATACACATGGGAAACTGAGCGTGAAAAACCCAGTAGAGATGCAGTTCTTGACACACTAAAACCGATGAGTTTGGCACCTACTACCATACCCCATTCAAAGGTACTTAAATATGTTGTCTTGCCCATTCACCCTCTGAATGGCACACATACACAATCCATGTCTCAATTGTCTCAAGGCTTAAAAAGCCTTCTTTAACCTCTACAGGATTTCCCAGGACATAGACATGTCTTATATGGGCAGAAAGCTTACATTCCTGTTAATCTATCTCCAGTGTCCAATTTACAGTATCTATTACAGTTACAAAATACCATGCTATTGTTTGAGGAGAGTACACAACAACAAAAAAACGTTTTTCATGGCAACTGGTTTGATACATTCAGCTCTGAAGGTAAATAATGTACTTACATTCAGTAATCTTGCTCTGATTTGTCATCCTGAGGGTCCCAGAGATAAAAATGTAGCATAGTTTTGTTTAATAAAATCCATTTTTATATTCAAATGTAGGAACTGGGTTCTACAGTTTCGACCCCTGCTCTCTCTGACTCCACACACACCCCACCCAGCCATCTAGATGTGTGAAAGTTAGTGTGTAAGCTACTGATCCATCATGTATGACATTCGTAGGAGTGTGTAAACTTACATTTTGCATTACCATATCATTGTTGTTTCTCTATAATTATTTACTTGAAAATGTATCAATTGACCAATTCGGTACATTTGGGCAGACTTGATAAAAAATATTGTCCAGTATTGAAATGTGACTCAATCTGAAATGTTGCACACACACACTGCTGCCATCTAGTGGCCAAAATCTAAATTGCACCTAAACTGCAATAATACACGATGGTCTTTGTCTTGGTGGAACAAAAAGATGGAACAAATTATTTTTTTGAATTGTTTGTATTATCTTTTACCAGATCTAATGTGTCATATTCTCCTACATTAATTCCACATTTCCTCAAACTTCAGTGTTTCCTTTCAAACGGTATCAAGAATATGCATATCCTTGCTTTAGGTCCTGAGCTACAGGCAGTTAAATTGGGGTATGTCATTTTAGGCTAAATAAAAAAAAGACAAAAAAAAAGTTTCTGATCCTCTCTTTCATCTACACTGACTGAAGTGGATTTAACAGGTGACATCAATAAGGGATACTAGCGTTCAACTGGATTCATCTGGTCAGTCTATGTCATGGAAAGAGCAGGTGTTTCTAATGTTTTGTGTATACAGCAACCAACTAACAAAAGTGGTCATTGTCTACTGTGGATATTTCCAACACTTCCCCACTGTTGACCTGGTCAGTGAATGTGTGTTATTATTGCAGGATGAAGATGCTATGTCTAAAGACTCACCTATCAAGGAGTCACCAGTGGACCCAGAGGGTGGTGATACTGCTGCAGAGGTAGGATATTTACCGACTACTTACAACATCTTCTAGAGCAGTGGCTCCCAACCTTTTTTAAACGGTGGCGCACCTTGTTTTAAAAACAATCGAGATAAAACAGTCAAGATTAGGAAAAGTTTTGGGGCACACATGAGCATAGGGATGTGAAGAGGTCTTCACGGGTTCAAAAAGTTAGACACGTTCCGAAATGGATCTATGGGTTTCCCACCCAACCCGATATGCATGAATATAACATTTATAAACTGAGACCCGTTCCGAATGGACCCGAGGGTAGTCAGACCCATTCCGAAAAGGCTTTTGGAAAACAGAACCAAACAGACCCATGACGGTTCGGATGAAAGAGACCCTTCCAGATCCGAGAGTAGAAAGAGAGAGAGAAAGAAACTTCCGACTGGGCACTGCCAGCGCCATCAATAAACAGGTGATATTGGCCAAAAATTACACAGTTACTTATGTGTCCTTAAAACTGCCTATAAGAAATATCAAAACAACAATTTATTGTGTTTCGATGTTAAAAACTTTATAGACTATTGTTGTATTGGTTTTTACTGTCCTAAAACAATAATTGTCCACCTGATTTGAACGCTAAATGCATCAGGGCATTGTATGCATAGACAATTGAAGTCGGAAGTTTACATACAGTCGTGGCCAAAAGTTTTGAGAATGTCGCAAATATTAATTTCCACAAAGTTTGCTGCCTCAGTGTCTTTAGATATTTTTGTCAGCTGTTACTATGGAATACTGAAGTATAATTACAAGCATTTTACAAGTGTAATAATTGAACCGCTCTCCTTGAAGTTCTAGATGATCCGATAAATGTTTGATTTAGGTGCAATATTACTGGCAGCAATATCCTTGCCTGTGAAGCCCTTTTTGTGCAAATCAATGATGATGGCACGTGTTTCCTTGCATGTAACCATTGTTGACAGAGGAAGAACAATGATTCCAAGCACCACCCTCCTTTTGAAGCTTCCAGACTGTTATTTGAACTCAATCAGCATGACAGAGTGATCTCCAGGCTTGTCCTCGTCAACACTCACACCTGTGTTAACAAGAGAATAACTAACAAGATGTCAGCTGGTCCTTTTGTAGCAGGGCTGTTTTTTGGGGATTCAGTTCATTTGCATGGCAAAGAGGGACTTTGCAATTAATTTCAATTCATCTGATCACTCTTCATATCATTCTGGAGTATATGCAAATTGCTATCATACAAACTGAAGTAGCAGACTTTGTGAAAATTCATATTTGTGTCATTCTCAAAACTTTTGGCCACGACTATACACCTCAGCCAAATACATTTCAACTCAGATTTTCACAATTACTGACATTTAATCCAAGTAAAAATTCTGTGAAATGTCAGAATAAGAGTAGAGAGAATGATTTATTTCAGCTTGTATTTCCTTCATCACATTCCCAGTGGGTCAGAAGTTTACATACACTCAATTAGTATTTGGTAGCATTGCCTTTAAATTGTTTAACTTGGGTCAAACGTTTTGGGTAGCCTTCAACAAGCTTCCCACAATAAGTTGGTGAATTTTGGCCTATTCCTCCTGACAGATCTGGTGTAACTGAATCAGAGTTGAAGGACTCCTTTCTCCAACACACTTTTTCAGTTCTGCCCACAGATTTTCTATGGGATTGAGGTCAGGGCTTTGTGATGGCCACTCCATTACCTTGACTTTGTTGTCCTGAAGTAATTTGCCACAACTTTGGAAGTATGCTTGGGGTCATTGTCCATTTGGAAGACCCATTTTCGACCAAGCTTTAACTTCCTGACTGATGTCTTGAGATGTTACTTCAATATATCCACATAATTTTCCAACCTCATGATGTCATCTATTTTGTGAAGTGCACCAGTCCTTCCTGCAGCAAAGCAACCCCACAACATGATGCTGCCACCCCCGTGCTTCACGGTTGGGATGGTGTTCTTCGGCTTCCAAGCCTCACCCAATTTCCTCCAAACATAACGATGGTCATTATGGCCAAACAGTTCTATTTTTGTTTCATCAGACCAGAGGACATTTCTCCGAAAAGTACAACCTTTGTCCCCATGTGCAGCTGCAAACCGTAGTCTGGATTTTTTTTGTGGCGGTTTTAGAGCAGTGGCTTCTTCCTTGCTGAACGGTCTTTCAGGTTATGTCGTTTTACTGTGGATATAGATACTTTTGTACCTGCTTCCACCAGCATCTTCACAAGGTCCTTTGCTGTTGTTCTGGGATTGACTTGCACTTTTCACACCAGAGAGTAATAGGATACAGCATGTGTCAAAATGATTGATTGATGACAGGTGTCAAAAATATGATTGATTGCTGAACTTATGACCTTCTGACATGTAGTGAATATGTGCATTGTCCCGCCCCCCTGTTCGTGTGGTCATGTGTTAGAGGGTGTGTGTTATTTTGTGGCCCATGCCCCCCTCCACCCCCCAGTTTTATTTCCCTTATGGTTGTTATCTATGAAGCATGAATGTCTGGGTTTATAGATATCTCTGGGGGCCTCAGTATTATAAATGTCCAGAACAAGCCATTTTTTAAGACCTGAATATTAAACATCTAAAATATGTCTACAAGTGTAATTCTCGGAGTGCTCTGTAGCTCATGTCACGAACCCAACGCCAAAAGCTTGGAGGATATTTTGTTAGAGGCTCCCGAATGTTTTAACGGATTTCTGTGTACAAGCGAGGGCCATATTTCGTACATATTCAACCCGGAGGAATCTACGGTTAAGATATTCACAGACAGCGTGTCCCAACCCTTTTATCGTGCAGAACCCGAGACTTATTCTCCAGCGCTAAGGATGCGAGAATGTTTTAAAATAATGTTATCTTTGTGTCAAATGCAACGTGCCCTGAGTGGTTCAAGGCTGCCAGGATATGCGTTGAACAAGTCTGTGGACGCCAGGATCTAATGGCTCTGAGAGTAACTGCCAGGGGGTATACCCCGGACTACCCCTACGTCATGATGACGCGTGCATGTTTAAATATGTGCCCCCGCCCCGTCCCCCTGTTCGTGTGGTCATGTGTTAGAGGTTGTTTGAACTTTTGACCCATGCACCCCTCCACCCCCTGTTTTATCTCCCTTACGGTTGTTATCTATGAAGCAGGAATGTCTGGGTGTATAGCGCTGGGGCCTCAGCATTATAAATGTGCAGAACATGCCATCTTTAAGACCTGTGTGTGTGTGTGTGTGTGTGTGTGTGTGTGTGTGTGTGTGTGTGTGTGTGTGTGTGTGTGTGTGTGTGTGTGTGTGTGTGTGTGTGTGTGTGTGTGTGTGTGTGTGTGTGTGTGTGTGTGTGTGTGTGTGTGTGTGTTGTGTGTGTGTGTGTGTGTGTGTGTGACACAAGGTCCCTTGGAATTGTGTCCATTTCAGGCTTTAAACAACAATTAAACAGCCATCTAAATAATGTTTCTCAGCCTAGTTTCCTATTTAGTTCTCTTTATATGTACAGGCACAGAGCTTCCAGATGGCTCCAGCCTAAGGATTTTCAGGTCATGTACACACAGGGAGATTAGAACCCCAAAGAAAAGATCCTAAAGGTACTTTCAGATTCAGGTTTATCATGACAGCCGCTTTATGAAAGGCCTTTACTTATGGCTAAACAGCTTCTACACAGTTTATTAATTAATGCTGTGGGATGAAATTAGGTGTTTCTAGGAGGTCTTAAACAGATCTACAGTGAAACAAACATGTACACTTTCCACACATATTTATTGACTTTTAAAAAGACCACAGTAACATGACAGAATTTGTGCAAAGGCAACGAAATCTGCTAGGGGATATTAGATGTACAACAGTAGTATTCTGTAACAAGCAATACGTGTTAAACATGAGGCACATGAAATCAGGACAGCCTCTTTATGAAAGGCCTTTAACTATGGATAAACAGTTTTTCTACACATCTTATTCATTAATGATGTGGGCATACCCAGGATTTACAGGCAGGACGTTTGATCTACACAGGGAGGGAAAACTTACGGAGTTATGATGGAGAGGGCAAGCGTCTTTCAGTTGGTGAATTCGAAACGGATAAGGGTCTTGTAGCTCCCTTCAGTAACCACGAGCACAACCGTTCCTTGATTTTAACTGGACGGCTTTATTCTGTAGTTTCAGTGAGAATTATCCCCTTCCGTGAGAACTATAAAGTAAATGAAAAATACAGTTAAGCACACTCTTACAACCTTATCTTACGAGTGACTTATTAGCTTGGTATAACTCTGAAGTGCTTACATACATAACAGTTTAACCGGTGTTATAACGGGTTCAGATTAAACACATGAATAAAGGAAAAAATACCTCATTGGCTGCTTATTACAGAAGGGAGGAAATCAAACTTCACACGTATTATTCATTTACATTACATTACATTTAAGTCACTTAGCAGACGCTCTTATCCAGAGCGACTTACAAATTGGTGCATTCACCTTATGACATCCAGTGGGACAGTCACTTAACAATAGTGCATCTAAAACTTAGGGGGGGTGGGGTGAGAGGGATTACTTAACCTATCCTAGGTATTCCTTAAAGAGGTGGGGTTTCAGGTGTCTCCGGAAGGTGGTGATTGAATTCCTTGCATGAATTCACACTTCATCCTAACATACACTCTTCAACCTTTATGAACTACACCGGATGACATGAAAACTTAGTTAACGCAGCGCAGGGTTGCCTTCCATCCAAAAGTGTGTTGCTACAATAAGGATCCCCGTTACAACAGTATTAGCTACATAGTTCCGCTTGTATTATCATTTCCCCCGCACAGCGGACACATAAACAATTCAAACAAAAGACAACGACATAACCTGTAAGTCTAACTGTCAGTTACAGGTCGGGGCTAACAGGACCCTTTATCTGTAAGAAATAGTAAACATTTTGGAATGTGTTAAAATGTAGGTACTAAATCTTTTGAATTAAATCACTGGTTTTAAAAATGTATCTCACGCTTTATAGATAGGGGCAGAGCTAATTTCATATATCGGTTTAGGGGGTTATTAACTTTATGTAAAACAATATTCACTCAAACAACACCGCTTAGAGCAGCTTGGAGATTATTAGACATGTAAGTGGGGAGCAAAAGAGCGGATTTAACCAACTCTGTACAAACCCCGACAAGGGGTATGATAACTCTGACGCGTACGTCTAATGATTATTGTAGATGTTTACATCTGAGGGAGTTGACAGTAGGTCAATGAGATGTATAAAGGCAAATTGACATAACGGACCTCAAAAGACCAACAGCCTACTTAATAATATAGAATGCAGAGGTGTGTAATGAACATGTAACCACTATAAAACAAAAAAAATGTCTCGAAACAACCCCCTAGTTAGGGACAGAACGTGGAGCATATACTTTAATACAGTTACCACAGCATTAGCGCAAACCCACAGCCCCGAATATTTAGCTGCCATTTCTGAAGGCTACTGGACATAGGGGGTTGGGAAGCGACTGTTAGACGTAGATTCTCAGAAGCAATTTATAGTCTTCCCTACAATGGTATGTTATAAAGTTTGTAATAATGTACAAAGACCTGCATCCAAGGTTTATTTTTATTTTTACATAAAAACAGAACTCTTAGATGTAGAGAAACGTTTGAAACCAAGGTGTGCACTATCATGCATAAGGCATGTCGAGATATCAACCGAACAGCGGGGGTTAAACATAGATATCTCTAATCTGCGGCCCCCACACACCCCGTTTGCAGACAGAATGTCACGACAGCCCCCTCCTGTTGTTTGAATTCACAGCCTGCGTTCTCTAAACCAGACATACATGGGGTGGGGGGGTGTAGCATACATCTCTCAAACTAATTTCGAACTTTTAGATCGTTAGGTACAGAACTATTTTTTAACGTTGTCAGCATTGCTTTAGCGCAAACATAAAGGCCCGAATATTGAGCTGCCAGGACAGATTAAATTAATAATAATAATATTCTGAATAAGTGAATCCCAGCCTAATAGATATTTCTGAAGGCTACTGGACATAGGTGATTGGGAAGCGACTGTACCCGAGTTATTTGTGTTTTAAACAGGGGGGGACAACGTTTTATTTGTATTTTTTATTATTATTTTTTAGGTATGATGGACAACGGACACAACGGGTGACTTGGCTGCATTAGGGACTCTGAACGACATCGGAGTAACCGATGAAACATACAGTATTAGGTATTTTTGGTATGAAAGGTCTACGAACGTTGGAACATCTACAACTATTGAAGATGTAAAAAGGGGTTTTCAGAAATACATTTGGTTTGCAGATATGTATTATTATAAAAATAATATAACATTATTATCATAATATAAAACACTTTAAAGGAGCTCTAATTCAAACATGCAAGGATATATATATATATATATATATATATATATATATATATATATATATATATATATGATACGATTACCCACTTTAAAACTGTTGCTGCAAAATCACTTCTCAATGTGTGTACATGTCAAGCGTTCAACAACAATAAACCAACCAGCTCAATAATGTTTCTCAGACTTACAAACTGTTGAGTTTTCTAGTTAGTAAAGAAACAAACACTAAGCCAAAACACAAAAAAGTTGTAATATAATATGTATACAAGTCATTCTATACGGAAAACAGGTACATTTTGATTGATCAAGAATTCCCAATAGGTTTGTGTCACGCCCGGACCATAGTTTGCTATGTATGTTTATAGGTTTTGTTTGGTATGTGGGGGATGATCTGAGGGGGCATTCTAGGCTGTATGTCTAGTTTGTCTTTTTATGTGTCTGGCCTGATTGATTGAAAACCCTGAGGCAGGTGTTAGTTGTTGTCTCTGATTGGGAAACATATTTAGTAGGTAGCCTTTGTTGTCATTGTTGGGTGATTGTCTGTTAGGTGCTTGTGTCAGCACATTTGATATATAGCGTCACGGTAGTTGTTCATTTATTGGCTTGTTCAGTTTACTTTGTGTTTGCGTCATCCATTAAAACGATGCATTCACACCACGCAGCGCTTTGGTCCGCTTCTTATTACCCATGAAGATCGTGACAGCTTGATCGGATCCTCAACCCTATTACGACAGCATATAATGCACAGTCATATGCAAAACCATAACTCTGACAAGAAAACAATGAAAACCTTAACACGACTACAAACGACTACAAACATTGCCATTATTTTAGTTAACAGCCACCCATGGGTGAATTTGGTACTTTTTCTTTGTACATGCACCAAGCCTCCAAGGGGGGTGACAACCGTATTCCTAATGAGAAATATAGTCTAATAAAACAAATGTCTGCATAATGAAAGACGTGAAAACTCTAGCCAACAATGTATTTTGAGCTGTTTTAAACGGGGATATTGCCAGTAAGGTCACTGAGACTAACAATAGACAATAGTTATTGTGGGAGGTTTAGGGTTAAAATATATGGGAAGGATCAGGAATGTTAGAGATTTGGTCACTGGGGCGATTTTGAAAGAGGGAGATTAGAACCATAAAGTAATAGGGTGGTAAGAGATCCTAAAGGTAATTTCATATTTCAGTTTAGGGGTTATTAACTTTATGGAAAACAATATTCCCACTATGTGTATTATAAACATGTACAGACATAGAGAGCCAACACATCAATATATAACAGGGATGAGTGGGGATTCATAGTAAAACAGGAGGCTTCGGTAACCTGCAATACGTGTTAAATATGTTTGACATACATCCATGACTGAATGGTTTCACAAACTACCTTTAAAGATTTTGTAAGAAAGTTGTAACAGGCCTCATTCACCAGTCTAGAGATGAACACAGAGACACCAAAAACATCAACGTTTAGAGCAGCTTGGAGATTATTAGCTATGTAAGGGGGGAGCAAAGATGACAACCGTATACCTAATGAGAAATATAGTCTAATAAAACAAATGTCTGCATAATGAAAGACATGAAAACTCTAGCCAACAATGTATTTTGAGCTGTTTTAAACGGGGATATTGTCAGTAAGGTCACTGAGACTAACAATAGACTATGTTTAAATAATCTAAATGAAGACTATTGTCTATTGTTAGTCTCAGTGACCTTACTGACAATATCCCCGTTTAAAACAGCTCAAAATACATTGTTGGCTAGAGTTTTCATGTCTTTCATTATGCAGACATTTGTTTTATTAGACTATATTTCTCATTAGGTATACGGTTGTCATCTTTGCTCCCCCCTTACATAGCTAATAATCTCCAAGCTGCTCTAAACGTTGATGTTTTTGGTGTCTCTGTGTTCATCTCTAGACTGGTGAATGAGGCCTGTTACAACTTTCTTACAAAATCTTTAAAGGTAGTTTGTGAAACCATTCAGTCATGGATGTTTAGGGCGGTTTAGGGTTAAAATATATGGGAAGGATCAGGAATGTTAGAGATTTGGTCACTGGGGCAAAAGAGGGAGATTAGAACCACAAAGTAATAGGGCGGTAAGAGATCCTAAAGGTAATTTCATATTTAGGTTTAGGTGTTATTAAATTCATGGCAAACAATATTCCCACTATGTGTATTATAAACATGTACATACATAGAGAGCCAACACATCAATATATAACAGGGATGAGTGGGGATTCATAGTAAAACAGGAGGCTTCGGTAACCTGCAATACGTGTTAAATATGTTTTACATACATCCATGACTGAATGGTTTCACAAACTACCTTTAAAGATTTTGTAAGAAAGTTGTAACAGGCCTCATTCACCAGTCTAGAGATGAACCCAGAGACACCAAAAACATCAACGTTTAGAGCAGCTTGGAGATTATTACCCATGTAAGGGGGGAGCAAAGAGCTGATTTACCTCTATGGTCAAATGCATCAATAGTTTTTAATGAAGGGGTCGCGGCATTCATTTAGATTATTTAAACATAGTCTAAAACCAGTAAGAACATAGATTGAATGATCGGCTTTGTGCTATTGAGCAAGAGGCCTGACCCATTTCTATGGAAGAAGCCATACTTTTTATATTCAGCTTCTGAATTAACTAAATCATAAATATTTTTTTTAATCAGCTTAATAGCTTGATACACTTCAATCATTAGAATCATTTACATAATGTAGTTCAGATAGAGCACGAGCAGCAGGGCGGGCGATAGAGGACACAACTGTATCAACGGCTTGAATTTCTAACAAAATAATATTATCAATGTATACAATATATCGGTTTATTAGACCTACCAACATAGAACACAATAGTGTATATCATGGGTAACTCTCGTTTTCATGGTTCGAGACATTTTTTTGTTTTATAATGGTTACATGTTCATTACACACCTCTGCATTCTATATTATTAAGTAGGCTGTTGGTCTTTTGAGGTCCGTTATGTCAATTTGCCTTTATACATCTCATTGACCTACTGTCAACTCCCTCAGATGTAAACATCTACAATAATCATTAGACGTACGCGTCAGAGTTATCATACCCCTTGTCGGGGTTTGTACAGAGTTGGTTAAATCCGCTCTTTTGCTCCCCACTTACATGTCTAATAATCTCCAAGCTGCTCTAAGCGGTGTTGTTTGAGTGAATATTGTTTTACATAAAGTTAATAACCCCCTAAACCGATATATGAAATTAGCTCTGCCCCTATCTATAAAGCGTGAGATACATTTTTAAAACCAGTGATTTAATTCAAAAGATTTAGTACCTACATTTTAACACATTCCAAAATGTTTACTATTTCTTACAGATAAAGGGTCCTGTTAGCCCCGACCTGTAACTGACAGTTAGACTTACAGGTTATGTCGTTGTCTTTTGTTTGAATTGTTTATGTGCCCGCTGTGCGGGGAAATGATAATACAAGCGGAACTATGTAGCTAATACTGTTGTAACGGGGATCCTTATTGTAGCAACACACTTTTGGATGGAAGGCAACCCTGCGCTGCGTTAACTAAGTTTTCATGTCATCCGGTGTAGTTCATAAAGGTTGAAGAGTGTATGTTAGGATGAAGTGTGAATTCATGCAAGGAATAATAAGTGTGAAGTTTGATTTCCTCCCTTCTGTAATAAGCAGCCAATGAGGTATTTTTCCTTTATTCATGTGTTTAATCTGAACCCGTTATAACACCGGTTAAACTGTTATGTATGTAAGCACTTCAGAGTTATACCAAGCTAATAAGTCACTCGTAAGATAAGGTTGTAAGAGTGTGCTTAACTGTATTTTTCATTTACTTTATAGTTCTCACGGAAGGGGATAATTCTCACTGAAACTACAGAATAAAGCCGTCCAGTTAAAATCAAGGAACGGTTGTGCTCGTGGTTACTGAAGGGAGCTACAAGACCCTTATCCGTTTCGAATTCACCAACTGAAAGACGCTTGCCCTCTCCATCATAACTCCGTAAGTTTTCCCTCCCTGTGTAGATCAAACGTCCTGCCTGTAAATCCTGGGTATGCCCACATCATTAATGAATAAGATGTGTAGAAAAACTGTTTATCCATAGTTAAAGGCCTTTCATAAAGAGGCTGTCCTGATTTCATGTGCCTCATGTTTAACACGTATTGCTTGTTACAGAATACGACTGTTGTACATCTAATATCCCCTAGCAGATTTCGTTGCCTTTGCACAAATTCTGTCATGTTACTGTGGTCTTTTTAAAAGTCAATAAATATGTGTGGAAAGTGTACATGTTTGTTTCACTGTAGATCTGTTTAAGACCTCCTAGAAACACCTAATTTCATCCCACAGCATTAATTAATAAACTGTGTAGAAGCTGTTTAGCCATAAGTAAAGGCCTTTCATAAAGCGGCTGTCATGATAAACCTGAATCTGAAAGTACCTTTAGGATCTTTTCTTTGGGGTTCTAATCTCCCTGTGTGTACATGACCTGAAAATCCTTAGGCTGGAGCCATCTGGAAGCTCTGTGCCTGTACATATAAAGAGAACTAAATAGGAAACTAGGCTGAGAAACATTATTTAGATGGCTGTTTAATTGTTGTTTAAAGCCTGAAATGGACACAATTCCAAGGGACCTTGTGTCTAACACACACACACACACACACACACACACACACACACACACACACACACACACACACACACACACACACACACACACACACACACACACACACACACACACACACACACACACACACACACACACACACAGGTCTTAAAGATGGCATGTTCTGGACATTTATAATGCTGAGGCCCCAGCGCTATACACCCAGACATTCCTGCTTCATAGATAACAACCGTAAGGGAGATAAAACAGGGGGGTGGAGGGGTGCATGGGTCACAAAAGTTCAAACAACCTCTAACACATGACCACACGAACAGGGGGGACGGGGCGGGGGCACATATTTAAACATGCACGCGTCATCATGACGTAGGGGTAGTCCGGGGTATACCCCCTGGCAGTTACTCTCAGAGCCATTAGATCCTGGCGTCCACAGACTTGTTCAACGCATATCCTGGCAGCCTTGAACCACTCAGGGCACGTTGCATTTGACACAAAGATAACATTATTTTAAAACATTCTCGCATCCTTAGCGCTGGAGAATAAGTCTCGGGTTCTGCACGATAAAAGGGTTGGGACACGCTGTCTGTGAATATCTTAACCGTAGATTCCTCCGGGTTGAATATGTACGAAATATGGCCCTCCCTTGTACACAGAAATCCGTTAAAACATTCGGGAGCCTCTAACAAAATATCCTCCAAGCTTTTGGCGTTGGGTTCGTGACATGAGCTACAGAGCACTCCGAGAATTACACTTGTAGACATATTTTAGATGTTTAATATTCAGGTCTTAAAAAATGGCTTGTTCTGGACATTTATAATACTGAGGCCCCCAGAGATATCTATAAACCCAGACATTCATGCTTCATAGATAACAACCATAAGGGAAATAAAACTGGGGGGTGGAGGGGGGCATGGGCCACAAAATAACACACACCCTCTAACACATGACCACACGAACAGGGGGGCGGGACAATGCACATATTCACTACATGTCAGAAGGTCATAAGTTCAGCAATCAATCATATTTTTGACACCTGTCATCAATCAATCATTTTGACACATGCTGTATCCTATTACTCTCTCACACCAAAGTACCTTCATCTCTAGGAGACAGAACGTGTCTCCTTCCTGAGTGGTATGACGGCTGCGTGGTCCCATGGTGTTTATACTTGCGTACTACTGTTTGTACAGAAGAACATGGTACCTTCAGGCTTGCTCCCAAGATGAACCAGACATGTGGAGGTCTACACATTTTTTTCTGAGGTCTTGGCTGATTTATTTTGATTTTCCCATGATGTCAAGCAAAGAGGCACTCAGTTTGAAGGTAGGCCTTGAAATACATCCACAGGTACACCTCCAATTGACTCAAATTATGTAAATTAGCCAATCAGAAGCTTCTAAAGCCGTGACATCATTTTCTGGAATTTTCCAAGCTGTTTAAAGGCACAGTCAACTTAGTGTATGTACATTTCTGACCCACTGCAATTGCGACACAGTGAATTATAAGTGAAATAATCTGTCTGTAAACAATTGTTGGAATAATTACTTGTGTCGTGCACAAAGTAGATGTCCTTACCGACTTGCCAAAACTATAGTTTGTTAAGAGGTTAAATTTCTGCCCGAAGACGTACCCAAATCTAACTGCCTGTAGCTCAGGCCCAAGACCAAGGATATGCATATTCTTGGTTTAATTTGAAAGAAAACACTCTGAATTTTGTGTAAATGTGAATTGAATGGAGGAGAATATAACACAATAGATCTGGTTTAGATAATACAATGAAAGAAAACATGTGTTTTTTCATTTTTATTGTTGTATCATCATCTTTAAAATGAACAAGACAAAACAAACATTCAGATAGGATGATGGGGACAATTTCAGTGAAAAACATAAGAGGGCAACAGTACTTGTGCAAAGTTTCAGAATGATAACTTCCAAAATGAGTGTGCTACATGACATTTATCATGAAGTCACCCAGGTGTCCCACACAAGTAGCCCAAATGTACCCAAGTGGCCAAATTGGTGAAGTTATACATTTTGAATGGAATAACTATATACAAAATACCAAAATGGTATTCTAACACACACCCCCCCCAAAAAAAAAATTTTTGAGAAAAAACATGAAGAAAAGAATATATACATTTACAAAATAAAATGTTCAATATTTGGAAGACCCTCAGTCCTCTACACAATATTGTGCTGCTGGTGCTAGGTGCCATAGCAGTCTCTTTCTGCTGTAAAGCAGAGGGTCACCAAGCATGTGGTTCACGTGATGGGGGACTTCATTTTGCAAAGAACACAGCGACACCTCCATGCTGTGCCCTTTTGGCCCTGAGGCACATCCATGCCTGCAGAAATACATTTGGGCAGATGAATACCACTTGTGGCAGGAGCTGGATGAACCAGCTTCAGTGAGGGATGGACACCTTGGCACTGGGGGCTCCTATTTGGAGTCAGTGTCACTGTGAAAGAAAATGTTCAGTTAGAATAGTTTCACATACAGTGGGGCAAAAAAGTAATTCGTCAGCCACCAATTGTGCAAGTTCTCCCACTTAAAAAGATTAGAGAGGCCTGTCATTTTCATAGGTACACTTCAACTATGACAGACAAAATGAGAAAAACAAATCCAGAGAATCACATTGCAGGATTTTTTATTAATTTATTTTCAAATTATGGTGGAAAATAAGTATTTGGTCAATAACAAAAGTGTATCTCAATACTTTGTTAAATACCCTTTGTTGGCAATGACAGAGGTCAAACATTTTCTGTAAGACACAAGGTTTTCACACACTATTGCTGGTATTTTGGCCCATTCCTCCATGCAGATCTCCTCTAGAGCAGTGATGTTTTGGGGCTGTTGCTGGGCAACACGGACTTTCAACTCCCTCCAAAGATTTTCTATGGTGTTGAGATCTGGAGACTGGCGAGGCCACTCCAGGACCTTGAAATGCTTCTTACGAAGCCACTCCTTCGTTGCCCGGGCGGTGTGTTTGGGATCATTGTCATGCTGAAAGACCCAGCCTCGTTTCATCTTCAATGCCCTTGCTGATGGAAGGAGGTTTTCACTCAAAATCTCACGATACATGGCCCCATTCATTCTTTCCTTTACGCAGATCAGTCGTCCTGGTCCCTTTGCAGAAAAACAGCCCCAAAGCATGATATTTTCACCCCCATGCTTCTTAGTAGGTATGGTGTTCTTTGGATGCAACTCAGCATTCTTTGTCCTCCAAACACGACGAGTTGAGATTTTCCCAAAATGTTCTATTTTGGTTTCATCTGACCATATGACATTCTCCCAATCTTCTTCTGGATCATCCAAATGCTCTCTAGCAAACTTAAGACGGGCCTGGACATGTACTGGCTTAAGCAGGGGGACACGTCTGGCACTGCAGGATTTGAGTCCCTGGCGGTGTAGTGTGTTACTGATGGTAGGCTTTGTTGCTTTGGTCCCAGCTCTCTGCAGGTCATTCACTAGGTCCCCCCCCATGTGGTTCTTGGATTTTTGCTCACCGTTGTTGTGATCATTTTGAACCCACGGGGTGAGATCTTGCGTGGAGCCCCAGATCGAGGGAGATTATCAGAGGTCTTGTATGTCTTCCATTTCCTAATAATTGCTCCCACAGTTGATTTCTTCAAACCAAGCTGCTTACCTATTGCAGATTCAGTCTTCCCAACCTGGTGCAGGTCTACAATTTTGTTTCTGGTGTCCTTTGACAGCTCTTTGGTCTTGGCCATAGTGGAGTACTGATAACAAGTTCAAACAGGTGCCATTAATACAGTTAACGAGTGGAGGACAGAGGCGCCTCTTAAAGAAGAATTTACAGGTCTGTGAGAGGCAGAAATCTTTCTTGTTTGTAGGTGACCAAATACTTATTTTCCACCATAATTTGCAAAATAATTCATAAAAAATCCTACAATGTGATTTTCTTAACTTTTTCTCATTTTGCCTGTCATAGTTGAAGTGTACCTATGATGAAAATTACAGGCCTCTCTCATCTTTTTAAGTGGGAGAACTTGCACAATTGGTGGCTGACTAAATACTTTTTTTGCTCCACTGTATGAGCCCTGTATCAACAGGTATAATAAACAGATAGAGTACAGGGAACATAAGGTTTAATATATTATTATAGACCTGCTAGATCTACTGTCTCATTTATATTATGACAGACCAGCTAGATCTACTGTCTATTTTATATTATGACATTTCAGCTAGATCTACTGTCTCTATTATATTATGACAGACCAGCTAGATCTACTGTCTTTATTATATTACAACAGACCAGCTGTATCTACTGTCTCCATTTCACTTTGGCCATTGTTGTGGGCCTGCCCTCCCCTCAACAGCCTCAAATAGACTATTTCATGTGGGGGTGGGGTGGGGCGGCAGACACACGCATCTCACATTTCATTACATTACATTTTTATATATTGCTACTAAAATAAAAAAATCACAAATAATATTTTATATTATTCATTTCAAACAATGGTATTAGGATGAGAAGAACTTACCAGTCCAAAACGATGTCCTCTATGTTCAAAAAATATTCCTCCGTTTGGGAATCGCTAAATGAATCGACGTCCAACAATCTCTGTCTCACTTTCCCGATCAATTTCTTCTAAAATTGTGTGTACATCTGTATATCTAGACTTAGATTTAGCTTTCCCTGACTTAGTCGCCATACTGATTGATATATAAACAGCTGAAGATGCGCTTTACCAAAACAATGCTGTGCGTAACACGCGTGGCTCCTTCCGGTATGAATCTTCAATGGCGAATGAACCTCTTTACGCCGGAGTTTACTACATGGGTTGGTCTTCCAACACATAAACATTACATATTGCCGTTTACCTCAGCTCATTGGCTATCTACCCAGCTAGATTTCAAGACGATCAAGTGGTCATTGGGTTAAAATACAGTCAATCAACGAAACAGCGGTCATATCATTGGTGCACAATGATGTCATTACTTGTTGTCTTCAAATAGGTTTCTTTCAGTCAATACGTCCCGCGAAATGACCCATCAGGTTTGGTTGTGTTACAAACAAACCAGTTAATTGCAATGAAACCAAACATGACTGGAAAAATCACGTTTAGTGTGTGTATTTACATTGAATGTGTCATCGAAAATGGAATGAGACGGAATTCACGACACAAGCGGTTCACAAAATGTTTCGTGTTAGGCTATAAAAATGGATTTTGTCAAACAAAAGACCATTCATTGTGTAACAATGATCATTGGGATTGCAAACAGAGGAAGATCGTCAAAGGTAAACAATTTGTGATGTTGTTACGCCTGTGCTGGTTGAAATAGTTTTTTTTATGGGGCTTTGTTCTCAGATAATCGCATCGTATTCTTTCGCAGTAAATCCTTTTTAAAATCTGACAACGCAGTTGGATTAGCAATATTCTAGGCTTTCGACCCATGTGAGACACTTGTATTTTCATGAATGTTTAATATGACCATTTATGTAGCGATCACTCTATGTTGTCGAATTTAATCCCGCTAACGGGTTCGGTGCGCAGAGAGGTTAACAAAAAATTTGTGGTGTGGTTGAATTTTTTTTAATGACTTCAACATAAGTGTATGTAAACTTACGACTTCAACTGTACATACATCCGTGGCAATTACATATTAGTTTCGACCCAGATCCAAGGCAAAAGTCTGAATTTAGGACACGGACACGTTCGGAATTTTGGATCTGTTGGATTCGTGAAGACCTCTAGTGTGAACGTTTAAACGTTAAAATATTGAAACGATATTGGGTCCCAATATGTCTGCTTTTATTAACAACTTTGAAATTGTGCAGTTATCACAAAACTACCACTAGCAGGTCCCAATCATCATCATAAAGGGGGGAAATCAAATTCAACAAATACCTAACGCAACAATGCTGTCACCGTAGTAGAAGGACTTGCTCTGGTAGACTAACTTATTGCTAGTTATTTATCACCTCACCTGAATACATACTACCTGTTTAAACTGCATCAAACCAAGAAAAGCCTTCCTAATGTTAGCTAGGCTAAACTGTGCGCTTTCCCCAAAATACTACAGTAAATAACAACAACAACTCTAGAAATCTGTGTCAGAGGCTCTAGTCCAGGGCTCACCAAACCTGTTCCTTGAGAGCTATCATCCTGTAGGTTTTCACTCCAACCCTAACATGCAGACCTAACCGCACGCACGCATGTGTCTGCGTGCACCATTGCACACAAGTTGATTTTTTTCACCCACACCAGATGCGATCAGGACACGCAGGTTGAAATATTAAAACAAACTCTGATCCAATTATATTAGTTTGTAGAGAGGTCAAAAAGCATTAAACATTTATGGCAATTTTAGCTAACAAGCTTACTGTTGCTAGCTAATTTGTCCTGGTGTACAAACATTGGGTTGCTCTTTTACCTGAAATGCACAAGGTCCTCTACTCCGACAATTAATCCACAGATAAAACGGTAAACCAAATTTGTTTCTCGTCATCTCCTTCCATCAGGCTACTTTTTCTTCTTTGGAATTTATATGGTGGTTGGCAACCAACTTTATTGCATTATTACAACTGACCGGAGTGTGGACCACAGATCATCTTTCAATCACCCACGTGGGTATATGCGCCAGCTAAGCAGATGTTCGTTGACACACGCAACCAGTGTGGGTGCAATGATTGAATAACATGGACGTGATGCAAGCAGAGTGGTCAGCATGTAACCACCCTTTGATAAACTGAAGGGTTAGATAAAGCTGGGTTTAGAGCGAAAACCTTTGGGAGGGTAACTCTCCAGGAACAGGGTTCGAGAGCCCTGCTTTGATCTTTTGTGACAATAAAATCAATATTTCAGAGTCTCAAACTGAGTCATTTTCTAGGTTTCCATCCAAAAATCCAACAGATTTTCATGCAAATATTCTAAAATCTTCATCAAAGATGCACATTTTCCCACCAGTGGTGTTTCCATCAAACTTACTTTTAGTGGATAAAAGGCTGTGCGTTATAACGCAACGTTAGTGCACATAGGGGATGAGAGTCACAAAAAAACCAAGATCCCACAACCTAATGGTGGGGAAAAGGGCTGCCTAAGTATGATCCCCAATCAGAGACAACGATAGACAGCTGCCTCTGATTGGGAACCACACTCGGCCAAAAATAAAGAAACAGAAGACATAGAATTTCCCACCCGAGTCACACCCTGACCTAACCAAACACAGAGAATAATAAGGATCTCTAAGGTTAGGGCGTGACACATCCTCCCCTTTTTAGATAGTCATCCTTTTCCATGTTTCATTCATCAGATTGTTTTACATGGGTTTTTGTGTTAAATTGTTTATTTTGGCTGTTAAGATGGGTGAGGTTCCCATTTCCTCACAAGAAGTCCTTTGGGGTTCCATCCACCATCATCATGATCCATCAGCACTATGTATGTATATGATATGATTTGTTAATTCATCTTATTTTTAACATTTATGTACAAATAGGGTAATACTTTACCTTAAGTTACCCTAATACCTATGTAACTACATTTACATTTACATTTAAGTCATTTAGCAGACGCTCTTATCCAGAGCGACTTACAAATTGGTGCATTCACCTTATGACATCCAGTGGAATAGTCACTTTACAATAGTGCATCTAAATCTTAAAGGGGCGGGGGGGGGAAATACTTATCCTATCCTAGGTATTCCTTAAAGAGGTGGGGTTTCAGGTGTCTCCGGAAGGTGGTGATTGACTCCGCTGTCCTGGCGTCGTGAGGGAGTTTGTTCCACCATTGGGGGGCCAGAGCAGCGAACAGCTTTGACTGGGCTGAGCGGGAGCTGTACTTCCTCAGTGGTAGGGAGGCGAGCAGGCCAGAGGTGGATGAACGCAGTGCCCTTGTTTGGGTGTAGGGCCTGATCAGAGCCTGGAGGTACTGAGGTGCCGTTCCCCTCACAGCTCCGTAGGCAAGCACCATGGTCTTGTAGCGGAGAAACTCAATAGAGAGACTCAATAGAGAAACTCAATAGAGAGACTCAATAGAGAAACTCAATAGAGAAACTCAATAGAGAGACTCAATAGAGAAACTCAATAGATACTCAATAGAGAGACTCAATAGATACTCAATAGAGAGACTCAATAGAGAGACTCAATAGATACTCAATAGAGAGACTCAATAGAGAAACTCAATAGAGAAACTCAGTAGAGAAACTCAATAGAGAAACACAATAGAGAAACTCAGTAGAGAAACTCAATAGAGAAACTCAATAGAGAGACTCAATAGAGAAACTCAATAGAGAAACTCAATAGAGAGACTCAACAGAGAAACTCAATAGAGAGACTCAACAGAGAAACTCAATAGAGAGACTCACTAGAGAGACTCAATAGAGAGACTCAATAGAGAAACTCAGTAGAGAAACTCAATAGAGAAACTCAATAGAGAGACTCAATAGAGAGACTCAATAGAGAGACTCAATAGAGAAACTCAACAGAGAGACTCAATAGAGAGACTCAACAGAGAAACTCAATAGAGAGACTCAACAGAGAAACTCAATAGAGAGACTCACTAGAGAGACTCAATAGAGAGATTCAATAGAGAAACTCACTAGAGAGACTCAATAGAGAGACTCAACAGAGAAACTCAATAGAGAGACTCAACAGAGAAACTCAACAGAGAGACTCAACAGAGAAACTCAACAGAGAGACTCAACAGAGAGACTCAATAGAGAAACTCAACAGAGAGACTCAACAGAGAAACTCAATAGAGAGACTCAATAGAGAGACTCAATAGAGAGACTCAATAGAGAGACTCAACAGAGAGTCTCAGTCATTTACTCTATGTGAACTAGGGAGAGAGGGGCTCAAGTAGGAAAATATCAATATGCAGGTTAATATCAATAAGCAGGATAATTATGCAGGAAGGAAATTCAAACCACTGAAAGTCAAACAAGGGAGGAACTGGAAGAGTGACTGATTGGCTGAGTGGACAGGAGGAACTGGAAGAGTGACTGATTGGCTGAGTGGACAGGAGGAACTGGAAGAGTGACTGATTGGCTGAGTGGACAGGAGGAACTGGAAGAGTGACTGATTGGCTGAGTGGACAGGAGGAACTGGAAGAGTGACTGATTGGCTGAGTGGACAGGAGGAACTGGAAGAGTGACTGATTGGCTGATTGGCTGAGTGGACAGGAGGAACTGGAAGAGTGACTGATTGGCTGAGTGGACAGGAGGAACTGGAAGAGTGACTGATTGGCTGAGTGGACAGGAGGAACTGGAAGAGTGACTGATTGGCTGAGTGGACAGGAGGAACTGGAAGAGTGACTGATTGGCTGAGTGGACAGGAGGAACTGGAAGAGTGACTGATTGGCTGAGTGGACAGGAGGAACTGGAAGGTGTATTGTGAGACAGAGAGCAGTCAAACACTTTTGTTCAGACAGTGTATCAGAGAGTACTATTTTTAATACAACGTAGTGTTATTGGAAGCATTAGGATAGGAATCGGGATAGTGTGCTAATATCTCAGTTATCAGCTGTCAGGGACTCCTGGGCACATTGTCCTGTCAAAATGGACAAGGATCCATCAGGTCACAGTGGCAGTCCAGCCACACACAGGTAAGATCTTACAAACAACAACTTTCAACCTCTGCAAATTGCTATGTTAGTTCGAACAGTGTTTCTCAAATCCCGTTATGGTGTACCCCAGTAGGGATGTATGTACAGGTTTATTCTATTCCCAGTATGGGGTACCCCCAGGGATGTACAGGTTTATTCTATTCCAGTGTACAGGTTTATTCCAGCCCAGTACCCCCAGGGATGTACAGGTTTATTCCAGCCCAGTATGGGGTACCCCCAGGGATGTACAGGTTTATTCCAGCCCAGTATGGGGTACCCCCAGGGATGTACAGGTTTATTCTAGCCCAGTATGGGGTACCCCCAGGGATGTACAGGTTTATTCTAGCCCAGTATGGGGTACCCCCAGGGATGTACAGGTTTATTCTAGCCCAGTATGGGGTACCCCCAGGGATGTACAGGTTTATTCTAGCCCAGTATGGGGTACCCCCAGGGATGTACAGGTTTATTCTAGCCCAGTATGGGGTACCCCCAGGGATGTACAGGTTTATTCCATCCCAGCACTAGCACTTTTGATTCGACTACTCAACTCATCATCAAGCCCTTGATTAGTTGAACCAGGTGCACTATTTAAAAGATCAGGTCCAGGTGGTACATAAAGCCCTGAAATCCTTAGATCAGAGAAAGCCTGCAGGTCCTGATCATTCTCAGTGCAGGTGGTACATAAAGCCCTGAAATCCTTAGATCAGAGAAAGCCTGCAGGTCCTGATCATTCTCAGTGCAGGTGGTACATAAAGCCCTGAAATCCTTAGATCAGAGAAAGCCTGCAGGTCCTGATCATTCTCAGTGCAGGTGGTACATAAAGCCCTGAAATCCTTAGATCAGAGAAAGCCTGCAGGTCCTGATCATTCTCAGTGCAGGTGGTACATAAAGCCCTGAAATCCTTAGATCAGAGAAAGCCTGCAGGTCCTGATCATTCTCAGTGCAGGTGGTACATAAAGCCCTGAAATCCTTAGATCAGAGAAAGCCTGCAGGTCCTGATCATTCTCAGTGCAGGTGGTACATAAAGCCCTGAAATCCTTAGATCAGAGAAAGCCTGCAGGTCCTGATCATTCTCAGTGCAGGTGGTACATAAATCCCTGAAATCCTTAGATCAGAGAAAGCCTGCAGGTCCTGATCATTCTCAGTGCAGGTGGTACATAAAGCCCTGAAATCCTTAGATCAGAGAAAGCCGGCAGGTCCTGATCATTCTCAGTGCAGGTGGTACATAAAGCCCTGAAATCCTTAGATCAGAGAAAGACTGCAGGTCCTGATCATTCTCATTGCAGGTGGTACATAAAGCCCTGATATCCTTAGATCAGAGAAAGCCTGCAGGTCCTGATCATTCTCAGTGCAGGTGGTACATAAAGCCCTGATATCCTTAGATCAGAGAAAGCCTGCAGGTCCTGATCATCTGGATCCCTGCTTTTTAAATCTGGCAGCTGATTTCATAGCTGAATGTAACAACTGTTGGTTTGAAGAAGGTGAGGACCAAAGTTACATTTACATTTAAGTCATTTAGCAGACGCTCTTATCCAGAGCGACTTACAAATTGGTGCATTCACCTTATGACATCCAGTGGGACAGTCACTTAACAATAGTGCATCTAAAACTTAGGGGGGGTGGGTGAGAGGGATTACTTAACCTATCCTAGGTATTCCTTAAAGAGGTGGGGTTTCAGGTGTCTCCGGAAGGTGGTGATTGACTCCGCTGTCCTGGCGTCGTGAGGGAGTTTGTTCCACCATTGGGGGGCCAGGGCAGCGAACAGTTTTGACTGGGCTGAGCGGGAGCTGTACTTCCTCAGTGGTAGGGAGGCGAGCAGGCCAGAGGTGGATGAACGCAGTGCCCTTGTTTGGGTGTAGGGCCTGATCAGAGCCTGGAGGTACTGAGGTGCCGTTCCCCTCACAGCTCCGTAGGCAAGCACCATGGTCTTGTAGCGGATGCGAGCTTCAACTGGAAGCCAGTGGAGAGAACGGAGGAGCGGGGTGACGTGAGAGAACTTGGGAAGGTTGAACACCAGACGGGCTGTGGCGTTCTGGATGAGTTGAAGGGTTTAATGGCACAGGCAGGGAGCCCAGCCAACAGCGAGTTGCAGTAATCCAGACGGGAGATGACAAGTGCCTGGATTAGGACCTGCGCCGCTTCCTGTGTGAGGCAGGGTCGTACTCTGCGGATGTTGTAGAGCATGAACCTACAGGAACGGGCCACCGCCTTGATGTTAGTTGAGAACGACAGGGTGTTGTCCAGGATCACGCCAAGGTTCTTGGCGCTCTGGGAGGAGGACACAATGGAGTTGTCAACCGTGATGGCGAGATCATGGAACGGGCAGTCCTTCCCGGGAGGAAGAGCAGCTCCGTCTTGCCGAGGTTCAGCTTGAGGTGGTGATCCGTCATCCACACTGATATGTCTGCCAGACATGCAGAGATGCGATTCGCCACCTGGTCATCAGAAGGGGAAAGGAGAAGATTAATTGTGTGTCGTCTGCATAGCAATGATAAGAGAGACCATGTGAGGTTATGACAGAGCCAAGTGACTTGGTGTATAGCGAGAATAGGAGAGGGCCAAGAACAGAGCCCTGGGGGACACCAGTGGTGAGAGCGCGTGGTGAGGAGACAGATTCTCGCCACGCCACCTGGTAGGAGCGACCTGTCAGGTAGGACGCAATCCAAGCGTGGGCCGCGCCGGAGATGCCCAACTCGGAGAGGGTGGAGAGGAGGATCTGATGGTTCACAGTATCGAAGGCAGCCGATAGATCTAGAAGGATGAGAGCAGAGGAGAGAGAGTTAGCTTTAGCAGTGCGGAGCGCCTCCGTGATACAGAGGAGAGCAGTCTCAGTTGAATGACTAGTCTTGAAACCTGACTGATTTGGATCAAGAAGGTCATTCAGAGAGAGATAGCGGGAGAGCTGGCCAAGGACGGCACGTTCAAGAGTTTTGGAGAGAAAAGAAAGAAGGGATACTGGTCTGTAATTGTTGACATCGGAGGGATCGAGTGTAGGTTTTTCAGAAGGGGTGCAACTCTCGCTCTCTTGAAGACGGAAGGGACGTATCCAACGGTCAGGGATGAGTTGATGAGCGAGGTGAGGTAAGGGAGAAGGTCTCCGGAAATGGTCTGGAGAAGAGAGGAGGGGATAGGGTCAAGCGGGCAGGTTGTTGGGCGGCCGGCCGTCACAAGACGCGAGATTTCATCTGGAGAGAGAGGGGAGAAAGAGGTCAGAGCACAGGGTAGGGCAGTGTGAGCAGAACCAGCGGTGTCGTTTGACTTAGCAAACGAGGATCGGATGTCGTCGACCTTCTTTTCAAAATGGTTGACGAAGTCATCTGCAGAGAGGAGGAGGGGGGAGGGGGCGGAGGATTCAGGAGGGAGGAGAAGGTGGCAAAGAGCTTCCTAGGGTTAGAGGCAGATGCTTGGAATTTAGCGTGGTAGAAAGTGGCTTTAGCAGCAGAGACAGAGGAGGAAAATGTAGAGAGGAGGGAGTGAAAGGATGCCAGGTCCGCAGGGAGGCGAGTTTTCCTCCATTTCCGCTCGGCTGCCCGGAGCCCTGTTCTGTGAGCTCGCAATGAGTCATCGAGCCACGGAGCAGGAGGGGAGGACCGAGCCGGCCTGGAGGATAGGGGACATAGAGAGTCAAGGGATGCAGAGAGGGAGGAGAGGAGGGTTGAGGAGGCAGAATCAGGAGATAGGTGGGAGAAGGTTTGAGCGGAGGGAAGAGATGATAGGATGGAAGAGGAGAGAGTAGCGGGGGAGAGAGAGCGAAGGTTGGGACGGCGCGATACCATCCGAGTAGGGGCAGTGTGGGAGGTGTTGGATGAGAGCGAGAGGGAAAAGGATACAAGGCAGTGGTCGGAGACTTGGAGGGGAGTTGCAATGAGGTTAGTGGAAGAACAGCATCTAGTAAAGATGAGGTCGAGCGTATTGCCTGCCTTGTGAGTAGGGGGAAGGTGAGAGGGTGAGGTCAAAAGAGGAGAGGAGTGGAAAGAAGGAGGCAGAGAGGAAAGAGTCAAAGGTAGACGTGGGGAGGTTAAAGTCGCCCAGAACTGTGAGAGGTGAGCCGTCCTCAGGAAAGGAGCTTATCAAGGCATCAAGCTCATTGATGAACTCTCCGAGGGAACCTGGAGGGCGATAAATGATAAGGATGTTAAGCTTGAAAGGGCTAGTAACTGTGACAGCATGGAATTCAAAGGAGGCGATAGACAGATGGGTAAGGGGAGAAAGAGAGAATGACCACTTGGGAGAGATGAGGATCCCGGTGCCACCACCCCGCTGACCAGACGCTCTCGGGGTGTGCGAGAACACGTGGGCGGACGAAGAGAGAGCAGTAGGAGTAGCAGTGTTGTCTGTGGTGATCCATGTTTCCGTCAGTGCCAAGAAGTCGAGGGACTGGAGGGAGGCATAGGCTGAGATGAACTCTGCCTTGTTGACCGCAGATTGGCAGTTCCAGAGGCTACCGGAGACCTGGAACTCCACGTGGGTCGTGCGCGCTGGGACCACCAGAGTAGGGTGGCCGCGGCCACGCGGTGAGGAGCGTTTGTATGGTCTGTGCAGAGAGGAGAGAACAGGGATAAACAGACACATAGTTGACAGGCTACAGAAGAGGCTACGCTAATGCAAAGGAGATTGGAATGACAAGTGGACTACACGTCTCGAATGTTCAGAAAGTTAAGCTACGTAGCAAGAATCTTATTGACTAAAATGATTAAAATGATACAGTACTGCTGAAGTAGGCCAGCTGGCAGTGGGTGCGTTGTTGACACTACACTAATCAAGTCGTTCCGTTGAGTGTAATAGTTTCTGCAGTGTTGCTATTCGGGGCTAGCAGGCTAGCTAGCAGTGTTGTTTACGTTACGTTGCGTTAAAAGAACGACAATAGATGGCTAGCGAACCTAGAAAATCGCTCTAGACTACACAATTATCTTTGATACAAAGACGGCTATGTAGCTAGCTAAGTAGCTAGCTACGATCAAACAAATCAAACCGTTGTACTGTAATGAAATGAAGTGAAAATGAGATACAACCTGTGAATGCGACCGGGTAGTTGAGTTCTATACAGAAGACGTTGGCTAGCGTTGGCTAGCTGTTGGCTAGCTAGCAGAGTCACCTACGTTAAGGACGACAAATAGCTGGCTAGCTAACCTCGGTAAATTAAGATAATCACTCTAAGACTACACACTCTAAACCTAAACAACACAATTATCTTGGATGCGATGATACGAAGACAGCAAAGACAGCTATGTAGCTAGCTAACACTAAACTAATCAAGTCGTTCAGTTGAGTGTAATAGTTTTCCCAGTGCAGCTAATCAGTGGACGTTAGCTAGCTGGCTAGTGAAGACTACGTTAGGACGGCGAAATACGATAATTACGCAATTATCTTTGATACAAAGACGGCTATGTAGCTAGCTGAGAAGAAATTGCTAGGATAAGACAAATCAAACCGTTGTGATATAATGAAATATAATGAAAAAGTTATACTACCCGTTGGAGCGACGTGCAGATGCGACCACTCGCTCCAACCGGAACCGGAAGCTCAAGTGTTTGTCATTTATTAAATAGAACCGAACACTAAATACAACTGAAACAGCTCCACTAGGTGCAAAACACACTAAACAGAAAATAACTACCCGCAAACACAGGTGGGAACAGGCTACCTAAGTGTGGTTCTCAATCAGAGACAACGATAGACAGCTGCCTCTGATTGGGAAACATACCAGGCCAAACACATAGAAATACAAAACATAGAATGCCCATCCCAACTCACGCCCTGATCAAACCAAAATAGAGACGTAAAAAAGGAACTAAGGGCAGGACTTGACACTGAACCACTTACATCTCTGTTCAATCTAGCCCTGGAATGTAATGAAATTCCAAAGATCTGGAAATCGGCATTTGTCCTACAAAGCTGTCACCCCTGGTGAAAATACTTGAAACCCTTGTAAGTGAACAGCTAAAAGAGTTATTTGCTAACTATTTTATCAATGTACCAATCAGGCTTCAGGAAGAAGCATAGCACAATTATCACAGCCATTAAGGTTTTAAACAATATCACTGAAGCCATTGACAAAAAAAACACCACTGTGTCTCAGTTTTTCTTGATCTCTCTAAGGCTTTTGATACAGTTGATCATGCTATACTAAGGCAGGGATTGTCGAGTGTAGGTCTTTCCGAGAATGAAGTTGCATGGTTTGCTAACTGTCTGATAGAACTCAGTGCACTCAATTTGATGGGCTTATGTCTGTTAAATTGTCTGTCTTGAATGGTGTGCCCCAAGGCACTGTACTTGGTCCTCTCTGATTTAGACAAAAATGTCCAAAATGCACAACTTCATTTTTATGTTGATGATACTGTTATTTACTGTTGTGCCTCGTCTCTTACAAAAGCTTTCCAGAACATGCAAACTGCTTTTTATACTGTTCAACATACCTTATCCTCAATATTGACAAAACTAAACTAATGGTGTTTTCTAATCCAAGAAATAGACCTCTGAACCTTTCGCCTATTACTACCTGTCAGGGCAAGGAGATTGAGGTTGTAACCTCATATAAATATCTTGGAATTTTAATTGATGACAGACTCTCTTTTAAATTGCATATTCAACAACTTACAAAATAATTGAAGCTGAAATTGGGATTTTATTTTAGGAATAAGGCCTGTTTTTCTTTTGAAGCCAGAAGGAGGCTAGTATCAGCTACATTTATGCCTTTACTAGACTATGGGGATATTTTATATATGAATGCTTCCGCTCAGTGTTTGAGAACAATTGACACCCTTTACCATGGCACTTTGAGATTTATTTTAACCTGCAAAACCCTTACGCACCACTGCACTTTGTATACCAGGGTTGGCTGGACTTCTCTAGTCACTCATAGGCTCAGTCACTGGTATACTTTTATTTACAAAGCCATTTTGGGTTTACTACCTTTTTATTTGTGCATTTGTATTGTTCAGAAATGTGGTGGGTACTCTGTTCGTTCGCTGGACTTTATCCTGCTAACTGTTCCAAATGTCCCAACTGAATTTGGTAAAAGGGATTTTATGTACTCTGCGCCATCGTCTTGGAACACCTTGTAAAATACTTTTAAACTGGAAGAACTTGTCCCAATTGGTGTTTTTAATTGGTGATTCTCTGACCTGTCAATGTTTCTAATTTGCTGTTTTACACTCTTGTGAATTCAATGTTTTTTCCTAGATTACTTGTAATTTTTCATGTTGTCTGTCTGTAATCTTTTTGTAATGACTTAGTGCTGCCTATCTTGGCCAGGGCGCTCTTGAAAAAGAGACTTTAATCTCAATGAGCCCTTCTTGGTTAAATAAAGGTTAAATAAATCCAATTAATCAAATTTAGCTGAGTACAAAATGTTGAGAATCACAGGATTTACAAACATATCAGGTCTTCCTGCTTTATTCCATCCTGTGAATTAGCCTTGTCTCCATGTAGTCAGGTGACATCCTGTGAATTAGCCTTGTCTCCATGTAGTCAGGTGACATCCTCTGTGAATTAGCCTTGTCTCCATGTAGTCAGGTGACATCCTGTGAATTAGCCTTGTCTTCATGTAGTCAGGTGACATCCTGTGAATTAGCCTTGTCTCCATGTAGTCAGGTGACATCCTGTGAATTAGCCTTGTCTCCATGTAGTCAGGTGACATCCTGTGAATTAGCCCTATCTCCATATAGTCAGGTGACATCCTGTGAATTAGCCTTGTCTTCATGTAGTCAGGTGACATCCTGTGAATTAGCCTTGTCTCCATGTAGTCAGGTAACATCCTCTGTGTATGTGTGTTGGTATGTATTATGTGTGATTAAGGTGTACTGCTGTTCATGAGTGAGAGTGGGAAGGGTTCTAATGTCTAATGATCATTACAGGAAGGGGAAGGGGTCTCAGGTCTAATGATCTTTACAGGAAGGGGAAGGGTTCTAATGTCTAATGATCTTTACAGGAAGGGGAAAGGTTCTAATGTCTAATGATCTTTACAGGAAGGGGAAGGGGTCTCAGGTCTAATGTTCTTTACAGGAAGGGGAAGGGGTCTCAGGTCTAATGTTCTTTACAGGAAGGGGAAGGGTTCTCAGGTCTAATGTTCTTTACAGGAAGGGGAAGGGTTCTCAGGTCTAATGATCTTTACAGGAAGGGGAAGGGTTCTAATGTCTAATGATCTTTACAGGAAGGGGAAGGGTTCTAATGTCTAATGATCATTACAGGAAGGGGAAGGGGTCTCAGGTCTAATGTTCTTTACAGGAAGGGGAAGGGTTCTCAGGTCTAATGTTCTTTACAGGAAGGGGAGGGTTCTAATGTCTAATGATCTTTACAGGAAGGGGAAGGGTTATCAGGTCTAATGTTCTTTACAGGAAGGGGAAGGTTCTAATGTCTAATGATCTTTACAGGAAGGGGAAGGGTTATCAGGTCTAATGTTCTTTACAGGAAGGGGAAGGGTTCTAATGTCTAATGATCTTTACAGGAAGGGGAAGGGTTCTCAGGTCTAATGATCTTTACAGGAAGGGGAAGGGTTCTAATGTCTAATGATATTTACAGGAAGGGGAAGGGGTCTTATGTCTAATGTTGTCTAGAGGAAGTGTAAGGGGTCTCATGTCTAATGTTGTCTACAGGAAGGGGAAGGGGATGTTCGGGCTGAAAGTGAAGAAGAAGAAGAACATATTAGGTGACCCTTGTATTTCATTTTTGCATTGTCTCTATGCATACTCACAGGACTCTAAACACTCACGCACACTGACACTCCAACACTCACATGTTTTTCCTGACTCTACAAACACGTACTGAGATACAATCAAAATGGTCCACCACCCAAAGGACATCCAGCCAACTTGACACAACTGTGGGAAGTACTAGAGTCAACATGGGCTAGAATCCCTGTAAAGTGCTTGCGATACCTTGTAGAGGCCGTCATAGTAAATAAGAATATGTTCTTAACTGACTTGCCTAGTTAAATAAAGGTTACTTTTAAAAAAAAAAGAAATAGAGTCCATGCCCCGACACATTGAGGCTGTTCTGAGGGCAAAAGGAAGTGCAACTCAATATTAAGGTGTTCCTAATGTTTTTTACACTAATGTTTTGTACGCTGCTGTTGATCATATATCCTGATACCTAGTCACCTTACACCTATACATGACTACCTCTATCACTTCAGTATTCCTGCACATTGTAAATCTGGTATTGGAACTGACCCTGCATATAGCTTCTTACTTTCTGGTGCTCTTCTTATTTCTTATTTTTATTTATTGTGTGTTTTTGTTCTACCTTGTGTTATTTTTAGTGCTACGTTGATATTGATTACTGCATTGTTGTGTTTGGAGCTTGCAAAAAAGGCTTTCCACTGTACTTGTGCACGTGACATTAAAACTTGAAACGTGAAATATCTGTAGTGACATTGTATTAACATGTACTTACATAGTAACCGCTTTCTACATGGTAATAGAGTTTAGTGTTATCAGTTGTTACACAAGTGGGAAAATAATTTCATAATAATTCTAAAAGTAACCTCTCCCCCATCTGTACTTGCAGGAGGATTCCGATGGCTATTAGAAGTACAGCACTGTCAAGTGCCTCATCTTAGAACAATCCAGAACTACTGTAACAATCCAGAATCAACTATCAAAACATTCCATGTCACCCTGCCAAGTCCAGTTGTGCCTCGTTGTGTTCCTTAATGGAGTCTGTACCATGTGTGTGTGTATGACTGTGTGTGTATCTATTAATCACCCCGCTCCTCCGCTCTCTCCACTGGCTTCCAGTTGAAGCTCGCATCCGCTACAAGACCATGGTGCTTGCCTTACGGAGCTGTGAGGGGAACGGCACCTCAGTACCTCCAGGCTCTGATCAGGCCCTACACCCAAATAAGGGCACTGCGTTCATCCACCTCTGGCCTGCTCGCCTCCCTACCACTGAGGAAGTACAGTTCCCGCTCAGCCCAGTCAAAACTGTTCGCTGCTCTGGCTCCCCAATGGTGGAACAAACTCCCTCACGACGCCAGGACAGCGGAGTCAATCACCACCTTCCGGAGACACCTGAAACCCCACCTCTTTAAGGAATACCTAGGATAGGATAAAGTAATCCTTCTCACCCCCCCCCCCTTAAAATATTTAGATGCACTATTGTAAAGTGGTTGTTCCACTGGATGTCATAAGGTGAATGCACCAATCTGGATAAGAGCGTCTGCTAAATGACTTAAATGTAAATGTATTAGTGTGTGTGTTACGTGTGTATGGGTGTGTCTTAATGCTTAGTGTGTGTGTGTGTGTGTGTGTGTGTGTGTGTGTGTGTGTGTGTGTGTGTGTGTGTGTGTGTGTGTGTGTGTGTGTGTGTGTGTGTGTGTGTGTGTGTGTGTGTGTGTGTGTGTGTGTGTGTGTGTGTGTGTGTGTGTGTGTGTGTGTGTGTGTGTGTGTGTGTGTGTCCTGGAGTCTCCGTCAGTCACTCCTGAGTGGGATCTATACGCCCATCTTCAGTAACTCCCTCCCACTCAGGCAGCCACCTGGACACAGAAGGGACTACCTTTATGTTCTGTCTATCTGTCTGTGGACTTTGAAGTAAATACAAATACTGTATACAGGACGGTGTCCGCCCACTCTGCTCCGAGGGTGGGAAAACGTATGTTTTTTTGGTGATGACATGTCACTTTCTTAAGTTATAAAATAAATTAATCCAAGACACATATGATTATTCATGTTATGAATTGTTCATGAAATAACTGCAAAACAACAAACGAGTGATCTGGTGAAACACAAGACAGGTACAATCGCCCATGAAATACCCAGACAAGGCTAATTCCCAATCCGAGACAACGAGAATCAATGTGGAGCCTTTCTCTAACATATCACTAATGATATCCAAGAAGTCGGATTTCCTAACCTAATACAGCCAATAATAAGCACCGCAATCTGTTGACATAGCAAGTTTCTCGTAACAACTTGAGGATTTTACATTTTTTTGGTGGTCGTCCTAAAACTAGTTTTTCCGCAGGTTGCAAAAAGCTAAATTAGCATGGCAAGCTGAATTAAACGTAAAAGGCTTTGAAAATAAAAAGCTTGGTATAAGCTCAGTGTAATGATCTTCCTCTGTTGTTTGTAGAAAGTCAGACCGAAATGCAGCGTGTAGGTTACTCATGACATTTAATGAAGAAAAATGCTGTACATGAAATAACTGAAAATACAAAAAACAACAAACGAGTGAAACAAATACAGCCTATCTGGTGACTAACACTAAGACAGGTACAATCGCCCATGAAATACAACGCGCACACAGGCTGTCTAAATACGGTTCCCAATCCGAGACAACGAGAATCAGCTGACTCCAATTAGGAATCGCCTCAGGCAGCCAAGCCTAACTAGACACACCCCTAATAATACACACTCCCAATTAATACAACCCCAATACGAAATAACAACATATAAACCCATGTCACACCCTGGCCTACCCAAACATATAACAAAAACACAAGATACAATGACCAAGGCGTGACACTCAGTGCTCTGTTGACATTTCACAGATGTACATTTGTTTTTGTGAGAAAACCCCAAAAATTATAAAAGGAGAAGGGTAATAACTCCAATAAGTTTTGAACGGAGTATAATTGAGACATTTAGACCATCCTTCTATCTACACAATTAACATTATTTTTACCCATTGGTCAAAAGATGGGTTTTTGATTGGACACCCGAGATACAAACTCAGCAAAAAAAGAAACGTCCTCTCACTGTCAACTGCGTTTATTTTCAACAAACTTAACACGTGTAAATATTTGTATGAACATAAGATTCAACAACTGAGACATAAACTGAACAAGTTCCACAGACATGTTGTCACGATCGTCGTATTGAGTAGACCAAAGCGCAGCGTGGTGTGAATGCATGATTTAATGAAAAGACGGTAAAAACACGAATTACACTCAAACTAACTAACTAACTAACTAACTAACTAACTAACTAACTAACTAACTAACTTGACTGCTAAAGAAACACTGTGCTAACAAGCAACATAACATAGACAATAACCCACAAACCCAAACTGGAAAACGGCAACCTAAATAGGTTCCCCAATCAGAGACAATGATAAACAGCTGCCTCTGATTGGGAACCAATCCAGGCCACCATAGACCTACAATATGCCTAGACTAGGGACACACCTAGACATACAAAACCCTAGATGAGACAAAAACACACATACCACCCTCGTCACACCCTGACCTAACCAAAATATATAAAGAAAACAAAGAATACTCAGGTCAGGGCGTGTGACTAACAGAAATGGAATAATGTGTCCCTGAACAAAGGGGGGGTCAAAAGTAACAGTCAGTATCTGGTGTGGCCACCAGCTGCATTAAGTACTGCAGTGCATCTCCTCCTCGTGGACTCTACCAGATTTGCCAGTTCTTGCTGTGATATGTTATCCCACTCTTCCAGAAAGGCACCTGCAAGTTCCAGGACATTTCTGAGGGGAATTGGCCCTAGCCCTCACCCTCCGATCCAAGAGGTCCCAGACGTGCTCAATGGGATTGAGATCCATGGGCTCTTCGCTGGCCATGGCAGAACACTGACATTTCTGTCTTGCAGGAAATCACGCACAGAATGAGCAGTATGGCTGGTAGCATTGTCATGCTGGAGGGTCATGTCAGGATGAGCCTGCAGGAAGGGTACCACAGGAGGATGTCTCCCCTGTAACGCACAGCAGAGGATGTCTTCCCTGCAATGACAACAAGCTCAGTCCGATGATGCTGTGACTCACCGCCCCAGACCATGATGGACGCTCCACCTCCAAATCGATCCCGCTCCAGAGTACAGGCCTCGGTGTAACGCTCATTCCTTTGACGATAAATGCGAATCCAACCATCACCCCTGGTGAGACAAAACCGTGACTTGTCAATGAAGAACACTTTTTGCCAGTCCTGTCTGGTCCAGAGACAGTGGGTTTGTGCCCATAGGCGCCGTTGTTGCCGGTGACGTCTGGTGAGGACCTGCCTTCCAACAGGTCTATAAGCCCTCAGTCCAGCATCCCTCAGCCTATTGCGGAGAGTCTGAGCACTGATGGAGGAATTGTGCATTCCTGGTGTAACTCGGGCAGTTGTTGTTGCCATCCTGTACCTGTCCCGCAGGTGTGATGTTCGCATTTACCGATCCTGTGTAGGTGCTGTTACACGTGTTCTGCCACTGCGAGGACGATCAGCTGTCCGTCCTGTCTCCCTGTAGCTCTGTCTTAGGCGTCTCACAGTACGGACATTGCATTTATTGTCCTGGCCTCATCTGTAGTCCTCATGCCTCCTTGCAGCATGCCTGCAGATGAGCAAGGACCCTGCAACCTTTCTTTTGGTGTTTTTCAGAGTCGAGTCAGTAGAAAGGCCTCTTTAGTGTCCTAACTTTTCATAACTGTGACCTTATTTGCCTACTGTCTGTAACCTGTTAGTGTCTTAACCAGAAGGGGACTAGGGTTCCAATTTTGGAACAACCCCCCCCCCCCCCCCCACGTTCAGCTGGAAGGTGGCGCATGGAACGCAAAAATATTCCTAAAAATATTTAACCTCCACACATTAACAAGTCCAATGGCTCAAATGAAATATAAACACCTTGTTTATCTACCCAGCAAGTCAGATTTCTAAAATGTTTTACGGCGAAAACATAGCACATATTTATGTCAAACCACCACCGAAGACACAGCTAATTTGCATAGCCAAGTTGAAAAAAATATGCAATCAACAAACGCAGGATTAAAAGAAAAATAATGCACTAACCTTTTGAAATCTTCATCAGATGACAGATGACATGATCATATAACATGTTACACAGTACATTTATGTTTTTTATGCTAATATGCTATATATATCCATAAATCTCTGTTTACAATGATGCATCGTTCAAAAAATGCTACTCAAATGTCCTGAGAAATGACGATAGCTCCGGCAGATAACGTCAGCTAACAAGGAATACACATCATAAACTTTGACTAAATATGCATGTTCTACATATATATAGTTAGATACACTTCTTCTGAATGCAATCGCTGTGTTACATTTATTTTTAACGTTACAGGTTTCGTTCACTAGGCTATACTATGAGTCGGCGCTCAAAAAGTAGCATTATGGCTCCTCTATCTTGGAGTCCACAAAAACCCAAATTTACCACATAAATATTCCCTTACCTTTGCTGTTCTTCCATCAGAAGACCTGGAAGGAATTATACTTACCAAAAACAGTGTTTAGTTTTGCAGTCTGTGTCTCTCGGTTCTCAAACAAGACACATTTCGGTTGAAATGTAGCCAAAAGTCAAGTGGATGCGCACCAAAACGTCAAACTTACATATTATATGTCGCCTAAACTTATCAAACTAAGTTCATAATCAAGCTTTAACATGTTATAAAGGTGTACAGCAATCGTGAGGACGAACAGAAACACATGCATTGTATAATCGATCTTGGAAAAACGACAGGACCGGAGCAGAGCGCGCATAAAAGTGACCTGTTTTTTCGCGTGACCGAAAGGTTTCGCCCGCCAAAACTCTCGTGAGCGCGCGATTCTCACAATGAGAAGCCCCATTGAAAGTTGAGATCGCGCTGAAGACAGAGAGACTGTTCCCAGACCTGTAAGTGCTTGGGAAGGGTGGGGGCGATGACGTCAAAGTTGGGCCAACTTTTCTGATGACAAGAGAGAGTTTGGGAGAATGACTGCCCGCCCTGAGAGTTCTGTTTACATACAGACATAATTTTTTATTTGCATATATTAGCAACTTTTGACAAAAAAAATTTGTTTACTATGGGCACGCAATTACTCCAGCAGGGGCAGTAGACAGCCCTATCCCCAACAGGTTAACAACCGTTCCACAGGTGCATGTTCATTAATTGTTTATTGAACAAGCATGGGAAACAGTCCTTTACAATGAAGATCTGTGAAGTTATTTGGATTTTTACAAATTATCTTTGAAAGACAGGGTCCTTTTTTTGCTGAGTTTAGTGTACTGTGATAAACCGCTGACAGTCCTGCACAGATGCGATCACTATATGCGGAGTACACTGTATTACAATTTATGAAAAAGCACATAAGTGTCTATAACAATTAACTACATGAATTTGAAAGGAAGTATACTTTACTTTTTGTGTGTTTTTGCACTGGACTACTGCTGTGCTATATGCGGTATTTGTGAATTTATGAACTTGTATTTTTATGTTCTCACTCTGCAGATTAGTAAAATACCAGGTGGTTTGAAACATACCAGCATGGAACCAAAACATTCAACTAACTGTGACAAGGAGTTTAGTTACATTTGTTAAATGTTGAATAAGGTATAATGTCTTTATTTCTTAGTTTGTCTTATTACATCTATTCACAACAGGTGTGTTTGCCTCAGAAATAGAATGCCTAGAAAGTATACTGCTCAAAAAAATCAAGGGAACACTAAAATAACACATACTAGATCTGAATGAATGAAAAATTATTATTAAATATTTTTTTCTTTACATAGTTGAATGTGCTGACAACAAAATCACACAAAAATTATCAATGGAAATCAAATTTATCAACCCATGGAGGTCAGGATTTGGAGTCACACTCAAAATTAAAGTGGAAAACCACACTACAGGCTGATCCAACTTTGATGTAATGTGCTTAAAACAAGTCAAAATGAGGCTCAGTAGTGTGTGTGGCCTCCACGTGCCTGTATGACCTCCCTACAACGCCTGGGCATGCTCCTGATGAGGTGGCGGATGGTCTCCTGAGGGATCTCCTCCCAGACCTGGGCTAAAACATCCGCCAACTCCTGGACAGCCTGTGGTTGGAGCGAGACATGATGTCCCAGATGTGCTCAATTGGATTCAGGTCTGAGGAACGGGCGGGCCAGTCCATAGCATCAATTCCTTCCTCTTGCAGGAACTGCTGACACACTCCAGCCACATGAGGTCTAGCATTGTCTTGCATTAGGAGGAACCCAGGGCCAACCGCACTAGCATATGGTCTCACAAGGGGTCTGAGGATCTCATCTCGGTACCTAATGGCAGTCAGGCTACCTCTGGCAAGCACATGGAGGGCTGTGCGGCCCCCCAAAGAAATGCCACCCCACACCATGACTGACCCACCGCCAAACCGGTCATGCTGGAGGATGTTCCAGGCAGCAGAACGCGTCTCCAGACTCTGTCACGTCTGTCATGTGCTCAGTGTGAACCTGCTTTCATCTGTGAAGAGCACAGGGCGCCAGTGGCGAATTTGCCAATCTTGGTGTTCTCTGGCAAATGCCAAACGTCCTGCACGGTTTTGGCTGTCAGCACAACCCCCACCTGTGGATGTCGGGTCCTCATACCACCCTCATGGAGTCTGTTTCTGACCGTTTGAGCAGACACATGCACATTTGTGGCCTGCTGGAGGTCCTTTTGCAGGGCTCTGGCAGTGCTCCTCCTTGCACAAAGGCGGAGGTAGCGGTCCTGCTGCCGGGTTGTTGCCCTCCTACGGCCTCCTCCACGTCTCCTGATGTACTGGCCTGTCTCCTGGTAGCGCCTCCATGCTCTCGACACTACGCTGACAGACACAGCAAACCTTCTTGCCACAGCTCGCATTGATGTGCCATCCTGGATGAGCTGCACTACCTGAGCCACTTGTAGACTCCGTCTCATGCTACCACTAGAGTGAAAGCACCGCCAGCATTCAAAAGTGACTAAAACATCAGCCAGGAAGCATAGGAACTGAGAAGTGGTCTGTGGTCTGTGGTCCCCACCTGCAGAACCACTCCTTTATTGGGGTGTCTTGCTTATTGACTATAATTTCCACCTGTTGTCTATTCCATTTGCACAACAGCATGTGAAATTTATTGTCAAGCAGTGTTGCTTCCTAAGTGGACAGTTTGATTTCACAGAAGTGTGATTGACTTGGAGTTACATTGTGTTGTTTAAGTGTTCCCTTTATTTTTTGAGCAGTGTAGTTAAAACCTCTCCACAAGGCTATGTGACTGGGAAATTCATGGGTACACTCAATATGGCTGATCTGTATTGAGGAATGCCATTCTAGGGATTCTATTTCTATGTTTTGCCTGCATGCTCATTGTAAAAGTACAGTATTAGTATGTAACAGGAGAGCCAACTTCAGTCTTTTCCAACACCGACTCCGCCCGACTGTCTCAGCAGGATCTTAAAAGAAAATTCCAAGATGCATCACAAGCATCATACTGTGACACTTTCTGTATTTTGAAAGTTCTATATCTTGAAAACTTGATTGCTGACATCCAAAACATTTTGGGACTGCATCAACAGTGGACTAATGAAGCAAACACCAAAATTACATTTTTGAATGGTATTTTTCTTTAAAAATCAAATGCAGCTGTTTTTATCTCTATCAAAGCATTTCTCTGTAACAATTAAGTACCTTACTGTGATTGCTTTCAATTAAAATGGTCAACAATAAATCAAAATAGCTTCTTAGCAAAGAGCAATTTCCCAAAGCAAGAATGTTGCTAGGACTTTTCTAGGAGTGGTCTTAAGTGGGGAGGAGAAAACTCGCTATTAATGGCATTGGTTTGGAACTCTTATTGGTCTATTAACTAATTTACCACCTGGTGATGTCACCAGGCAGGCCAAAACTCCATCCCACCAAAACAGGCTGAAGTCTCAGGTGGTCTTTTCAAACAGCTGTAACACTAAAAGGGCATTAACACAACTTCACAGTTTTATTCCAATGATTGTGGAAATACGACTTTGGCTATTTGCATTTAGAAACGCCCCCGATTAAGCATAATATGGTCAGAATCATCCCTTTAAAGCCTGTGTGGAATATACAACGCCATACCATGAAATAGCCTACAATGGTGCAAAAGAGACTGAAATACATAGCGGTGCTAGTGTCAGAAAGTACAACCAAAAGGTTCGCTCATGTGGTTTGACCAGTAAAAACAGCTACAAAGAGAGGACCAATAGGACAATTCAAGTTGCTTTAGCAATGGCAAAAGAGTAGGCAACAAACCAATAAGCCATCCATCCTCAACAGCTCCCTCTAGGTCTTGCAGAACTTTGCTGTTCTGCAGAATGAACGAGTCCTGCGTTCCACATGGCCACTTCCATCAGCAGCTTTTTTTTGCACATCACATAACCTATCGCCTGCACACAAGACATAGTGGAGTGGTAACGCATGCGTGTGCAAGCTGTCAGGAATGCCTGACAGCTTGAAAGATGTTTTGGACATTACAGTGAAAATGGTTAACTTTGTTAAAGCAAGGCCCCTGAACTCTCATGTATTTTCTAAATTATGCAATGACATAGGCAGCAACCATGCAATGCTTTTACAACATGCAGAAGTGCGTTGGTTATCAAGTATTGACACTTCCTTTTTTTTACATTGAGAGAAGAGCTTAAAGTTTACTGACCATAGTTTTCACTTGTCTGGCCGCTTGCATGATGACAAGTTTCTCACACGACTGGCCTCTTGGGTGATGTTTTTTCTCACCTGAATGATCTGAATCTAGGATTACAGGGATTCTTCGCAACTATATTCAATGTACGGGACAAAATTGAGGCTATGATTAAGAAGTTGGAGCTCTTTTCTGTCTGCATTAACAAGGACAACACACAGGTCTTTCCATCGAGAGTTAGCCATCCCCGAGACTGGGTGTGGTAACTAATATGTCTACAGTTTAGTAAAGATGCAGAGACCCACCTGTTTTGAGCCACAACATTTTTCAATTTGTTGGGGTTGCCTGTTTTGCATGTTATTAATACTGGTCACATATCAGTTTAAAAACAATGTATAAAAAATAAAAATCTTCAATAAAAAATCTTTGAGTTGCTGAAAAGAGCCTGTTGCAAAAAAATCTGAGGGTGGATTGCACTTGGATCTGCAAATGAATGACACGTTTTAGCCTTTTTAAGATAGGTGTTAAATCCTCACAATAATCCTGTAAGAGTGGTTTTAGGAAAAGACATGACAAACCAATATGTACTTTCTGCCTGGGCCACTCAAGGACATTCAGAGACTTGTCCAGAAGCCACTCCTGACTTGTCTTGGCTGCTTGGCTGTGTGCTTAGGGTTGTTGTCCTGTTGGAAGGTGAACTTTCGTCCCAGTCTGAGGTCCTGATCGCCCTGGAGCAGGTTTTCATCAGGGTTCTCTCTGTACTTTGCTTCGTTCATCTTTCTCTCGATCCTGACTAGTCTCCCAGTCCCTGCCGCTGAAAATCATCCTCACAGCATGATGCTTCCACCACCATGCTTCACCGTAGGGATGGTGCCAAGTTTCCTTCAGACGTGACGCTTGGCATTCAGGCTAAAGAGTTCAATCTTGGTTTAATCAGAACAGAGAATCTTGTTTCTCATGGTCTGAGAGTCTTTTAGGTGCTTTTTGGCAAACCCCAAGTGGGCTGTCATGTGAAAGTACTGAGGGGGAGCTTCCGTCTGGCCATTCTACCATAAAGGCCCGATTAGTGGAGTGCTCCAGAGATGGTTGTCCTTTTGGAAGGTTCTCCCAGAGGAACTCTGGAGCTCTATCAGAGTGACCATCAGGTTCTTGGTCACCTCCCTGACCAAGACGCCTCTCCCCCTCTTGCTCAGTTTGCCCGGGCAGCCAGCTTTGGGAAGAGTCTTGGTGGTTCCAAACTTCTTCCATTTAAGAATGATGGAGGTCACTGTGTTCTTGGGGACCTTCATTGCTGCAGAAATGTTTTGGTACCCTTCCCCAGATCTGTGCCTCGTCACACTCCTTTCTCTGAGCTCTATGGACAATTCTGCCGACCATATGGCTTAGTTTTTGCTCTGACATGCACTGTCAACTGTGGGACCTTATGTAGATGGTTGTGTGCCTTATCAAATCATGTCCAATCAATTGAATTTACCACAGGTGTACTCCAATCAAGTTGTAGAAACACCTTGAGGATGATGAATGGAAACAGGATGCACCTGAGCGCAACTTCGAGTCTCATAGCAAAGGGTCGGAATGCGTATATAAATATGGTATGTTTTCTATTTTGAATAAATTTGCAAAATTGTCTCAAAAACCTGTTTTCGCTTTGTCATTATGAGATTTTGTGTGTACATTTTTTAAATTTAATAATAAGGCTGTAATGTAACAAAATGTAGAAAAAGTCAAGGGGTAAGAATACTTTCCGAATGCACTGTATGTGATGTGCAAAAGACGCTGCTGAATGTGGTGGCCAGGTGGAACAACTCCTTCATTCTGCAGAACAGCAATGTTGGCCTTTACGCCTACAGGAGGGAGCTGTTGAGGATAGTATCTTATTGGTGATTGTTGCCTACTCATTTGACATAGGTTATATTTGCCATTGCTAAAGCAACTTTAATTGTCCTAATGGTCCTCTCTGTGAAGCTATATTTTTTATGTGTACTGGTCAAGCGACAACTGAGCGAGCCAAATAAAAACCTTCAGGTTGTACTCCATCTCTGACACTAGCACCTCTATTCCAGTCTCGTAAAAGTTTTTTTCTTAGCTTTTATTGGTTGGGCCGTTGTAATTCATGGTACAGCGTTCAAGATTCCCCATGAGCACTGAGGCTGAGTACAATTGGTATTTATCAATGGTTATCGCCTACCAGTGTGTGTATGACACACTTTTCTATGCTTACACCATTCTAAATTCCATTCGTAAGTACTATTTTAGAATAGTTTCTATGCAATATTGATAAATGAGGCCCCTGTGATTTTCACACGACAGAGTCTAGGGTTTACCGATAACGGTGCGACAAAGGAGAATGGCAAGAATCGTGCAAGCTAACAGGCAGTCCACAAACAGGAAAATGACGGCACAGTACAACAGTGGTGTGCAGAACGACATCTTAGAATGAACAACTTGATTGTCCTTGTCATGGATGGGCCAACCAGACAGGGTTCCACTCCTATCAGCTAAAAAGAAGAATAAGCGGCTCCAGTGAGCATGCGATCACCAACACTGGCCAATTGAGGAGGGTGGAAAACATCCCCTGGTCCGACGACTCCCGGTTCCTGTTGCGTCATGCTGAATGCTGTCAGGATTTGGAGTAAGCATCATGAGTCCATGGCCCCATCCTGCCTGATGTCAACAGCACAGGCTGGTGGGGGTGGTTTAATAATAATAATAATAATAATATATGCCATTTAGCAGACGCTTTTATCCAAAGCGACTTACAGTCATGTGTGCATACATTCTACGATAACAACATTAGACCATAACAACATTAGACCATAACAACATTAGACCATTAGACCATAACAGCATTAGACCATTAGATCATAACAACATTAGATCATAACAACATTAGATCATAACAACATTAGACCATTAGACCATAACAACATTAGACCATAACAACATTGGACCATAACAACATTAGACCATAACAACATTAGACCATTAGATCATAACAACATTAGACCATAACAACATTAGACAATTAGATCATAACAACATTAGATCGTAACAACATTAGATCATAACAGCATTAGACCATTAGACCATAACAACATTAGACCATAACAACATTAGACCATAACAACATTAGACCATTAGACCATAACAACATTAGACCATAACAACATTAGATCATAACAACATTAGACCATAACAACATTAGACCATAACAACATTAGACCATAACAACATTAGACCATAACAACATTAGACCATTAGACCATAACACCATTAGACCATTAGACCATAACAACATTAGACCATTAGACCATAACAACATTAGACCATTAGATCATAACAACATTAGACCATAACAACATTAGACCATTAGACCATAACAACATTAGAACATAACAACATTAGACCATAACAACATTAGACCATAACAACATTAGACCATTAGACCATAACAACATTAGACCATTAGACCATAACAACATTAGACCATTAGACCATAACAACATTAGACCATTAGATCATAACAACATTAGACCATAACAACATTAGACCATTAGACCATAACAACATTAGACCATTAGACCATAACAACATTAGAACATAACAACATTAGACCATTAGACCATAACAACATTAGACCATTAGACCATAACAACATTAGAACATAACAACATTAGACCATAACAACATTAGACCATAACAACATTAGACCATAACATCATTAGACCATTAGACCATAACAACATTAGAACATAACAACATTAGAACATAACAACATTAGACCATAACAACATTAGACCATTAGACCATAACAACATTAGACCATTAGATCATAACAACATTAGACCATAACAACATTAGACCATTAGACCATAACAACATTAGAACATAACAACATTAGACCATAACAACATTAGACCATTAGACCATAACAACATTAGACCATTAGACCATAACAACATTAGACCATTAGACCATAACAACATTAGACCATTAGATCATAACAACATTAGACCATTAGACCATAACAACATTAGACCATAACAACATTAGATCATTAGACCATAACAACATTAGACCATAACAACATTAGACCATAACAACATTAGACCATAACAACATAACATAACATTAGACCATTAGATCATAACAACATTAGACCATTAGACCATAACAACATTAGACAATTAGATCATAACAACATGGACTGCACTAGATTTGCTAGTTAATAATAATAATAATAATAATATAATAATATGCCATTTAAACAGACGCTTTTATCCAAACTGACTTACAGTCATGTGTGCATACATTCTCCCGATAACAACATTAGACCATTAGACCATAACAACATTAGACCATAACAACATTAGACCATTAGACCATAACAGCATTAGACCATTAGATCATAACAACATTAGATCATAACAACATTAGATGTAGTTATGTTAGTTTAATGGTGTGTGGAATGTTTTCCTGGCACACATTAGGTACCTTGATACCAATTGAGCAACCTTTCCATGCCTTGTGCCTAGTTAAATAAAGGTTCAATCAAAAAATAAAATGCCCTGAAGAATTCAGGCTGTTCTGGAGCAAAAGGTGGGAGGGGGTCGACCCAGTACTAGATGGGTGTACATAATAAACTGGCCACTGAATTTATATAAAACCATAGACACTACCTGTGGGTGTGTGTTAGCTGTGCGTGTAGTCATATCAGCTCTCTGTTTGTCGATGAGTGCCAAAGTCATCTTAAATCAACAGAGACACGGGCATGATAAATAAGATTACATTTTTTTATCTAGGAGAAACTCACACAAAGAAAAATGAACATGACTTGCTTGTCCACATTGTTTTTTTTATTGACAAATAGTTTCCCTAAAATGTCAGTCTTATTGTGACCACAGATAGCAATGCACTTTTGTCACTGTATATTATCATATTGACACAGATTGCCATATCTAGAGACAAATGTTTTTTTCCACACCCTTCTGCCACTGTCACTTAAACCTGGAGTCAAAAGGGAAACAGAGCACTTCAACCACCTATAAAAGAAATGTCACAGAAAACACAGTCAGACAATTATCAGTTTCCAGTGGAGGTTAGACCACAAACTTCAGTGACTTATTGTAAATCTGGAATGCGTTAAGTAGGCACACAATGTATCAGTAACCCGCAAGGTGGTACTACCTGAACTCATCACTCCGCCTGCCGTTTATGCTCGTTTTGTTTAAAAAAACTGTTCTCCTCCTCCCTACTTCATCATGACCCTGGACTCCATGCAGTATACTCTAGAGAAACCAAAAAGTTAACACTGTTGCTGGACATCTTAGTGCCACTCCCATATAGACTTTCGGCGGACACAGGAGGAGTCAGTCGCTGCATCCCAAATGGCACTCTATTCTCTTTATAGTGCACTTTTGTCCAGGGCCCCCTGCAATGGGAAACCCATGGGTCTCTGGTCAAAAGTAGTGTACTACACATTGAATAGTATGTAGTAGTGCACACCACATAGGGAATAGTATGAAAGTGTTTGCACTCACAACTGTAAGTAGCTCTGGATAAGAGTGTCTGCTAAATTACTAAAAATGTCTCCATGACTCGTGTCACAGCAGAGGCCCAAGCCAGCCAATTAACAAGCACCCTAGAGATTGAACCTGCTCAACGCCAATGCCCTCACAGGGGAACGAGGCTGACTGGGGCTGGAGGCATTAAAACAGATATTGTACAGAGATAGACCCACACACAGCACACCAATGTTAGCAGCTAGCTAATCATGAATCCCTATTAAATATGTGGTACATTACTTAAATCTTATATCCATGAATGTAGAGGCCTTAGCAGGGGAATGAGTCTGACCTGGGCTGGAGGAGTACAAATAGATAACACCCACACACAGCTAGATAGCAGTGATGATTGGCTATCTACTGAACATGCAGTATTCATTCACCCTCTCTCTGGTCAAGAGAAGACCAAAGATTGAGGCCTTCACAATGGAATGAGTATGGGGTTATAGGCATGGAGGCAGCATACAGATACACCCACATCACACTAATGTCAGCAGAAAGCTAATCCTGACTCACTACAAAACATGTGGTATATCAATGTATTAATTCCTCATTTGGTGAAGACATGTAATCTTATATCCATGACTGTAGAGCCCTCACAGGGGACTGACAACTTGGGCCGGAGGAATCACACAGACACAGATAACACCCACATAGACACAGCACACATCTAGCCATGTAATACATAGCTAATGTTAGCTAATACAAGAGTATTACTTCACCATTTGGCCAACTAAAGTAATCTCATGTCCATGAATGAAGAGATGAGGGAAAATGACATGACAGGAGGGGTTGTAAAAGGGATTTCAATGTGATTTGAGTGTGCGAGCGAACTGTAAAAACTAAAGTAACTAAATTGTCTCGTGAAATGCAGATTTCAATTTTTGACAGTTCAGATTACGACTTTTAAACATCTCCAAACATTTCAATAGTGCTCAGTTGCATGTGCTTTAGACCATTTCACTGACAAATAGTGGTTGTCCATAGTTCAAATATAGGCTTTTCTTACTGTGCACAAATAGAGGCAACTGAATCTAAAATATCAAGGAATAGATTTACTATCATTATAACCCTATTTGTCATAACACATTATCCTGAGACTACATGGAGACTCAAATGAAGCATTACCCTAATGCTCTCCTTAACACCGTTCCCAGCATTAGGAAGACTCTTGTTATTCTTGGAGATGGTTAATTGTTCAAAGAATGTCTCCACTGCAATGATGTCTGACATCTTGATTGTATGAGGGAGGCTACCGTGAAGCTGTGTCGGAAAGTCTTACAGGAAAATCTGTTGCCAAAGCACAGTCACTTCGTCAGTCTTTCCCAATGTGCTAGATGGCCTCCATACCCTCCCGAGTCCCTAGCGGGCATACATCCTCATATCACTATTTCACACGGAGGCGTGGGCCGCACAAACTCCACCCGTCACCGCTACTAACAACGCAATGCTAGCTAGCTAATGAAGACTGTTGTGCTGCAGGTCTTTGGAAGAGAGTGATGATCCACATTTAAAACATGTCAAAACCCTGCGAGAGTTTCAAGGGAGTCCGAGACATTCTTTGTGACCCTATAAAAGACACGGGTCGATCTGAGAGACTGTCAGTACAGTAATAAGTTGGGCCAGCCAGCAAAGAAAGAGAACACAAGAGGCCTTCAAATCCTTTTGGTGGAACTGGAACTATACTCAAGAAACAAAATCTGATCCTAGAACACACTTTGTAACACACTGAGAAGCAAACATGAGAGGAGCTTCCTATTCACAGAAATCCCAGTCACTGCAGGTGAGCGGCTCTCGTAGCAGTACGCGGGTCCAGAGCCCCTCTCCATCCCGGTGTCGCGGTTCCTCGTACAACAACCGTGGACGGTCCGGGCACCAGGGCGGCAATTTGTCATCCGCCGTGGAAATCGGCACAGAGATACACCAGCAGCATGCCAACGAGAAGGAGGAGATGCAGGAGCTGAATGTGAGGTTCGCCGGCTACATCGAGAAGGTTCAGGCCCTTGAACAGAGGAACGCCCAGCTGACTGCAGAGCTCGCCGCCCTACAGGGCCGCTTCAAGGGAGGCCCCACCGGCATCGGAGAAGAGTATGAACTCAAGTTCAAGGAGATGAGGGAGCTGATTGAAGCTTTGACCAATGAGAAGGGAGCTGCTGATATCGAGAGGGGATACATTGAGGAGGAGGTGGAGGTGTGGAGGCTGAAACTGGAAGAGGAGCTGTCACTGAAAGGTATGGTACCAGTCCCACACTGATCACTGGCTGGGGAGATCTACTGATCTCGATCGTCTTCCATAATGACATTATTGTATGATGATATAAACCAAATTTCCATGAAGAACGCAGGATTTCTAGCTATAATTTTATTCCTTGAATAATCAAAATGCCAAATTTGATGACACAATGTTTCTAGACATACCATTGGTTGATCGAGATTGCTTGTACTCGTAGGGGTGTATGATCAGCCAACGTTTTGTCTACATACACCAAGTGAACCTGATCGCAATACTATAATAACATTGCTGTAATGTTTTAAAACATCTACTCACCTCCCCCATTTATCCATCTCCAGAGGAGGCAGAGATGATCCTGAGGGAGTTCCGTCAAGACGTAGACAATGCCACCCTGCAGAAGGCGGAGCTTGAAAAGCGCGTCGAACAGCTGGTGGCCGAGATCGAGTTCCTCAAGAAGCTTCACGACGAGGAAGTCGCCGACCTCATGAAGCAGATCGAGGACTCCAAGGTGACTGCGGAAATTGACGGTGACCGTCCAGACCTGGCCGCATATCTGCGCAACATGCGTGCCGAGATCGAGGCTGTGGCGGCCAAAAACGTACAGGAAGCCGAGAAGTGGTACAAGGGCAAGTTCGAAAACCTCAAAGAGGTTGCCGGCAAGAAAGAAGAGCAGATGAAGTCGATTAAAGAAGAGATCACCACTTTCCACAACCAGGTGACAGACCTCCAGAACCAGATTGATGGGCTGAGGGCACGCAACATGGCCCTGGAGCAGCAGCTGGAGGACATGGAGATGGCCCACATGGATAAAGTTGGAGGCCTGGAGGGCATCATTGCCCAGCTCGAAAACCAACTCTGCGAGACCAAGCTGGAGATGGGCAAGTACCTGGCTGACTACCAGGAGCTGCTGCATATCAAGCTGAAGCTGGATGCTGAGATAGCCGTCTACAGGAAGCTGCTGGAGGGAGAAGAGAGCAGACTGGGGATCTCGGCAGGGAAAGAGCCAGAAGTTTAAGGTGGGTTGATCACCGATGGATGGGTAACTGTAGTGTCCTCAAAGTCTAAGTGGTGCTTTGATGTAGAGAATGAGTTACAGTGAAAGTTGTGTGACTGACTGGATGGCTTTATGGCTCATTGTGATGCTAAGGCTTAAAGGAAAATGTGTTGACATCAGAAAATGATTTGAATATTTACTTGCAACACTAAAGCACTGTTCACACTTTCAATACTGCATAACTGAAACATTATATTTGTAGGTGTCCAAATATCATTCGAGACAGAGAAACTTCAAATAAAAAAAGGTACCCACCTTATTTATAATTTCCATAGTCACTTTCAATTGTGCTGTGTATCACTCAGGCTACGTACACTGTTTACCACTCAGGCAGGCTATGTACCCTGATTCAATCCTCCATATGAAACCTACTTCTCCATGTAGGAGCGGTCAGAGTGAGGACCACCACAGTGTGGAGACCCACACAGCTGCCAGAATGTCTGCCTGAGCACCCTACTGTATCTCCCACCCGTCAGCCCTTCCAGACTTAATTGCCTGTCAACTTCTCCCTCCACTACCCCAGCTCTTCCCGTCCAACCCTTTCAACAGTCCACACTCAGACCCTCAGCACCCTACCTTCTCCCCAAGTCCTACCCACCACAGCTTCCGCTCCCCTGACCAGCCCTCGTCATCGGTCGCTCCCATTCCTGCCTGACCCTGTCAACCACTCTCGGACATTGGAGCACCCTTCTCATGCCCTGCTACTGTTATGGTTAACTCCTCAAACAAAAACATTCCCTTTACTTTAATTTAAACCTTGTGACTCACCCATTTTATGTAAGATAACTAAAGCGGTTTACATAAATGTATACCCACTACTACATAATAAATAAAGCTTAACTTGAGTGCATACAACTGCTGTGTTTTGTTTCTGGTAATCATTTTTAATCTCCTAATAGTTTCCGTCTAAAAATGATGTCTGGGTTTGTCAGAGATATAAGACCTCCCAACCACTTTGTATTAGAATAACCAAAACCTGACTAGAAATTGTTACTGCACACTCTGAAATGTGGGGAAACACTAAAACCTTTCCACTCACACGAAATGAAAACATAAATATAAAGATAATGTTTATTACTTTGAACAAATGCACATCTTTTTTTTATGTACATGGTAAGATTACACAAAGTCAACCAGGATGGTGTCAGAACAGGAATTACAAGATTGTTAGAATACTGTTACTGCATCAACTGCTTGTTTTATGCAACAGAATAGTTTTTTTTAAAGAACACCCATCTGTGTTTGGACTGAAAGTGGGCCTCAGGGAGATTTAACACTGACAGAATATTTACATGGCCTTAGGGTGATAAGCCTAACAAGACCGTATTCCATAGCATGAGTTAATGTTTCTGTACTGGGTACCAAGGGGAGAAGGCCCCAGGGCCAGAACCTGGTCTCAACATAATGAGAAGTTTTTACAGCCAATACTGTTTGCGGAGAATTATTAGTATCCTTCATATGAATCCGAACCTTGTGACCCATTCCATACATCTGCTGTTTTTCATGAGGATGGACTTTGCTATAAAACGCTGTGGCTCAAATCCGCTTGTTGGGCTCTCAACGAATTACCAACGGGGGGGCTCGTTGACAAGCTCCATTACTGCAGGAAATAAATAATAAAGTTGACTTGTTTTGACATTTAAGTCTCTCCATTTGATTACAATAATTCCACGACAAGTCTCAGACTAGACATAACATAGTGAACATATATCCAGGAAACTCTATTTATTTTTGAAATGTTACGTTTGGTATGGTTGCATATAAGACAGAAGGTTACTTAAAGCAAAAACTAAAGTAGGGTGGTTGGTTGGGTGGGTGTATAACGCAAACATCTAGCTCCCCAAAGGTTGCATGTTTGAATCTAACCACAGACAACTTCAGCATTTTGGCAACATTCAACTACTTTGCATGTTAGCTAACCCTTCCCCTTAACCTTAGCAAATGTTAGCCACAACAAATTGGAATTTGTAACAAGTTTTGTAAATTAACATATTGTACGTTTTGCAAATTTGAAACATTGTACATTTAAAAAATGACATTGTACAAATATGTTATACAAATATAACATGAAATGGATGATGATATCCACAAATTAATACAAATCATGCACGTTGTTCTCAGCAATTTTATTTTGCAATGTTTAAAACAAAAGTATAATAGAAAATACTACAAAGTTTGTAACTGACAATACAAAGCCATTTTGAATAGGTCAGTGTCTGCTGTTCTTCCTTCTCTTCAGAGCCTTCCACTCCCCCTCCTGGGTGGCCAGACTGCCAAACAGCTCCTTCACCTTCCTCTTCCTCTCCGCATCCCTACACACAGGGGCAAGAAAAAACATCAGGTCATCTGCACATGAAAAAAGTCCATATATTTTCAAGTATTTAAAAAAATTAAAGGATAAGTGGGGGGTGAAAGGTGAAGGGCACAGAAGAGAAAGTGGCCAAGGCGGGGCTCAAATACCCATCACCAAGGGGTATGTAGTCAGGAGTTGGCAGCGCTACCACTAGACCAGACTCTGGCATGTGTTATAGTGATAAGTGTACGTAATGTCATACAGACCTGCCCATGACCTCGTTGAGTTTCTCTCGGGCCAGGAAGCGGGTGTCTTTACGGATCTCTCTCAGAGCTCCCTTGAACTCTTTCTTATACTTGTGGTTCAACCTTTCCTTCTCCCTCTCCTCCTTTGTGTTCCCTCGCTTTTTCCCATAGTCCAGCCTGGAATTGAGAGGTTTACAAAATGGAAGGTGAAACTAAAGGGGAACATAGTTCTTTTGTACTCCCAATTTTCATAGGCGTTTGTTATACATAAATTAATGTAGTCTCACAATCTTTCTACAATATTTGATGTAAGCCAAATGGGTGCATGTGACACTACAAGGGAATTACAATCCATCGCTATCTTAATCAGGGGTGGCAGGAAGCCTAGTGGTTAAAGCATTGGGCCAGTACCCGAAAGGTAGCTGGATCGAATCTCCGAGTTGACGAGATGAAAATCTGTCATTCGGCCCCTGAACAAGGCAGTTACACCCACTGTTCCCTGGTAGGCCATCGTTTGAAATAAGAATTTGTTCCTTAACTAACTTGCCTAGTTAAAGGTTCAATAAAAAATGACATCTTCAGCGAGGTAATGCTATGCAAATAACTGAATTAAGACGAGTCTCACTCTACAATCTTGGATTGAAGATGACATTACAAGGGAATACAATCACTTTGTCTTCCTTTTTCTCCACACAAATAACTGAATTTAGAGATCTCACTCACACTTCCACAATCTTTGGTGTGAACAGTTTGAGGGGAATGGGTTTCTTCTTCTGAAACACCAGGAGAGGACGTGGTGTCAGTGAACCGGATATGGTCACAAGGATTTCCCCATGAAGGTCCTGGGACAAGAAGATTAAAAAAAAGTGCTCAATATTAGAAAACCTAAAGCATACAATTAACATCAATACTGAACCAGATGGATGAAAGGAAAATATTGAAAGGAAAACAGTTACCACACACACTGAATCAGCTCAAAGCAAATTTAAAATCAAATGTAATTTATAAAGCCATTTTTACACCCAACTGTGACAACGTGCTTTATAGTTACCCGGCCTAGAAGACTCATTTCAATAAGTAAAAAGTAAAAATGTGAATAGTAAAAAACGCTCCTATACAAAAACACCATGTGATAGACAACTTGCAAGTAAACAAATCCTACATCAATTGCAACTAGTGGTGAAATACTGAGTATTTCTGTGAGGGTGAGCAGCTGAACTGTGACAATGCTCCATTGTAATAAGCATCTTGCTAGCCTGTGTGAAGGTAAATGTATATACTGCTTTACCACTATTCCCATTCCAAGATGGATAAAACAAGGACTCACTATAGTGAGGGGTAGTCCAAGTTGGGGGTCAATTCCATTTACAGTCAGTCAACTGAAATTAAAATTCTCCTTATAGAAATTAACCATGACACAGACCATGGGCAGGGTAGTTTACTTTCTAAATGTACCCTGTTATAGTAACTATTTAACAGTTCAAAATGGTTAAATCAGTTAAGTAACTTTTAGGTTAGCCAAACTCAGTAAGGTAATCTGATTACTTTGATAATTTTAGATTACTTTACCCTTAAGAGGCATTAGAACAGAGGTAATTTAAAAAGTTCACACACACACACAGCGGTCTAAGGCACTGCATCTCAGTGCAAGAGGTGTCACTACAGTCCCTGGTTCGAATCAAGGCTGTATCACGTCCGGCTGTGATTGGGAGTCGAATAGGGTGGCGCACAATTGGCCCATCGTTGTCTGGGCCGTCATTGTAAAAAATGTATTATTTACTGACTTGCCTAGTTAAATAAAAAAGGTTACACTTACACCAAAAAGTTATTTTGTTTGCATTTACGCATGTCCCCGCTACCAGTAAGACATAATCAAAACCTATATTTATTTTGCTGACTTGCGGTGCTGTTTTTGTTCAGCCGTTTCATTCTCAATCATTGATGCACGTGTTGTGAAGCTAGCCACAATAAGGATTAGGCATATTAGTGGAATTTGGAGTTCACCTTCAAAATAAGTGTAGCATAATTCTACTATTTGTGTTCATTTGGATCACTGTCAAATCTTTATTTTGAAGGCAAACCGCAGATGCCATTATTGTGTGTAATCCTTATTGTGGCTAGCTTCACAACACATAACCAGGTCCGGTCGAGCCTCACTAGCCAGGTGAAGTTAGCTGGCTGCTTATAACGTTCTGGTCATTGTTTTCAGGCTGGTTGTGTTGGTGCTAGCTAGGTACCAAGCTAAAGCTAGCTACCACAGAAGTTGCTGTCGAACAAAAGATGCTTTATTACCAACGCGGTATTGTAAACACATCGTTCGTGGCCGGTGTTTACTTGTTTGCAGACCTTTTTGTACAGCTTTGACAGTGCTACTGTATCTTTGTTGACACTCAAAGACCCAAACAGCATTCCATAGTATGCATGTAGTACAGCTAATAGCATTAATGTGTAACTCCGGTAGGGCAACATCTGAAAAATAGCACACTTGGTAGTGTGTACCGGTGCTCGACCAGTTGGTAAAAGCCAACATCGTCCACGACAGAGAACGGTGGATTGTCAAGGGCAATGAATTCCATTATCTTGACTTTAATGGATTTCGCCTTTGAGTTGCCTTGCTGAAATGTTCTTGCTCTTTCAAATGACTGCTCGACTTCTTGATCCACACACACACAGCAGACATTGTGGGCTAGGTTAGGAATGCCGTGTTGTACGTGTAGCGCCATTACGTCCTGAACCTACGTTATATTAGGTACGCACGGTAGCTTTGACATGGGTTTTTAACATCTCCGTTAAACTAGACATCGGACCGATACCAATGTCGGCATTTTTTTTAGCTAATTTCGTCCAATTCCGACATCGTGCATACCTAGTGGGAACACCTCGTTGGAAAAGCATTCCAGGTGAAGCTGGTTGAGAGAATTCCAAGAGTGTGCAAATCTGTCAAGGCAAAGGGTGGCTACTTTAAAGATTTGATTTGTTAAACATTTTTTTGGTTACTACATGATTTCATGTGTTATTTCATTATTCTACAATGTAGAAAATAGTTTTTTTTAATTAAGAAAACCCCTGGAATGAGTAGGTGTGTCCAAACTTAACTGGTAGTTGTGTGTGTGTGTGTGTGTGTGTGTGTGTGTGTGTGTGTGTGTGTGTGCAGCATCTTTTCTGCATCTCACCAATGTTCTTTGTGATCCGAACTCCTCAAACTTAAGATTTGTATGTCCATAACTCCCCCCCCCCCCAATCTTCCTCTGTTCAGTGTCTGTTCTTTTGCACACCTTTTCTTTTTATTGGCCAGTCTGAGATATGGCTTTTTCTTTGCAACTCCGCCAAGAATCTGTCTGAATTAGAAGCACAAGCATTTCGCTACACTCGCATTAACATCTGCTAACCATGTGTATGTGACAAATACAATTTGATTTGATTTGAAGAAGGCCAGCATCCCGGATTCGCCTCTTCACTGTTGACGTTCAGACTGGTGTTTTGCAGGTACTATTTAATGAAGCTGCCAGTTGAGGCGTCTGTTTCTCAAACTAGACACTAATGTACTTGTTCTCTTGTTCAGTTGTGCACCCCACTCTTTCTATTCTGGTTAGAGCCAGTTTGATCTGTTCTGTAAAGTGAATAGTACACAGCGTTGTACGAGATCTTCAGTTACTTGGCAATTTCTCACATGGAATAGCCTTCATTTCTCAGAAAAAGAATAGACTGACGAGTTTCAAAATGGCCAGAAACAACTTCCTTCTGAGCCTGTAATCGAACCCACAAATGCTGACGCTCCAGATACTCAACAGTATAAGGCCAGTTTAATTGCTTCTTTAATCAGAACAGTTTTCAGCTGTGCTAACATAATTGATAAAGAGTTTTCTAATTAATCAATTAGCCTTTTAAAACGATAAACTTTGATTAGCTAACTTTGGTTGCTGATAATGGGCTTGTACACCTATGTAGACATTCCATAACAAATCTGCAAGTAATTTACAACATTAACTTCTCTAGGGTAGGGGGCAGCATTTGGAATTTCAGGATGAAAAGCGAGTCCAAATTAAACTGCCTTCTACTCAGGCCCAGAAGATAGGATATGCATATAATTGGTAGATTTTGATAGAAAACACTAAAGTTTCCTAAACTGTTAAAATAGTGTCTCAGTATAACAGAACTGATTTGTCAGGTGAAAACCTGAGAAAAATCCATTCAGGAAGTAGTTTTTTTGTGTGTGTGGTTTTCTATTCAATGCCATTACAGTATCCATTGACTTAGGATTCAAATTGCAGTTCCTTTGCCTTCCACTAGATGTCAACAGTATTTAGAAATAGTTTCAGGCTTGTATTCTGAAAAATGAGTGAGTAAGAGCAGTCTGAATGAGTAGACCCTGCTGTGTCAGAGCTTTTTCATGCGCCCGACCGAGAGAGAGACTTTCTTGTTGACCTTTTATATTGACGACGTTATTGTCCGGTTGAAATATTATCGATTATTTAGGCTAATAACAACCTGAGGATTTATTATGAACTACATTTGAAATGTTTCTACGAACTTTACGGATACTATTTGGATTTTTTGTCTGCCCTTGAGCCTGTGGATTACTGAAGAAAACGCGCAAACAAAATGGAGGTTTTTGGATGTAAAGAGACTATCGAACAAAAGGAATATTTATTGAATAAATAAATGTCGAGTGCGATCATATGAAGATCATAAAATGATTCACGTACCTTTGATCTCTTTCTGACTAGTGTAAGTCTTCTACTTGGCTGGTTAATGTTTGTAATGATTTGTCTGCTGGGCTATGTTCTCAAATAATCGTAAGGTATGCTTTCGCTGTAAAGCACTTTTGAAATCTGACACAGTGGTTGGATTCACAAGAAGTTAATCTTTAACCCTATGTAAAATAGTTGTATCTTTTCTGAATTATTATGAGTATTTCTGTATTTGAATTTGGCAATCTGCAATCTCACTGGATGTTGGCCAGGTAGGACGCTAGCGTCCCACATACCCTAGAGAGGTTAACAATGTCTACACTGTATTTCTGATCAATTTGATGCTATTTTAACAGAATTTTTTGTTTCAAAAACAAGGACATTTCTAAGTGAAACCAAACTTTTGAACAGTTGTGTGAGTGTGTGATATGTTGAACTGAAAATACAAGATCCCTGAAAAGTTGTGTATGGAAATGATTTCACTCAAATTTAGTGCACAAATTTGTTTACATCTCTGTAAGTAAGCATTTCTCCTTTGCCAAGATAATCCATCCATCTGACAGATGTGGCATATTAGGAAGCTGATTAAACAGCACGATCATTTCACATATGCACCTTGTGCTGGGGGAACAATAATAGGCTACTCGAAAATTTGCAGTTGTGTCCCACAACACAATTCCGCAGATGTCAAGTTGAGGGAGCGTGCAATTGGCATGCTGACTGCAGAAAAGTCCACTAGAGCTGTTGCCGGATAATTTATTGTTAATTTCTCTACCATAAAGTTGTTTTAGAGAATTTGGCAGTATGTCCAACCGGTCTCACAACCGCAGACCACGTGTAAGCACGCCAGCCCAGGACCTCGACATCCAGCTTCTTCACCTGCGGGATCGTCAGACCAGCCATCTGGAGAGGTGATGAAACGGTCTCAGGGAAGCTCATCTGCATGCTCATCGTCCTCACCAGGGTTTTGACCCAACGACAGTTCTGCTCACCTTCGATGGCCATTGGCACGGTGGAGAAGTGTCCTCTTTACGGATTAATCCCGTTTTCAACTGTACCAGGCAGATGGCAGAAAGTGTAAGGCGTTGTGTGGGCAACCAGTTTGAGGTTGTCAACGTTGTGAACAGAGTGCTACATGGTGGCAGTGGGGTTATGATATGGGCAGGTATGAGCTATGAAAATCCACAATTGCATTTGAACTATGGCAATGTTAATGCAGAGATACAGGGACGAGATCCTGAGGGCCATTGTCATGACTTCCATCCGCCGCCATGCCCTCACGTTTCAGCATGATAATGCATGGACCCATGTGGCAAGGGTCTGTAGACAATTCCTGGAAGCTGAAAATGTCCCAGTTCTTCCAAGGCCTGCATACTCACCAGACATGTCAACCACGGAGCATGTTTGGGATGCTCTGGATCGACGTGTATGATTGTTGATTATTTCATTTTTTCTACTCAAACCCCCCGCAGGCCAGATTGGAACCCCCTGCATTAGAATTAGACAAGGAGGATCCATCAAACATGGTCAGACTCGCTTAGGTTGAACAAACAAAATTGGCAACTATTGGGCCTCCCGGGTGGCACAGTGGTCTCATCGCAGTGCTAGCTTTGCCATCAGAGACTCTGGGTTCGTGCCCAGGCCCTGTCGCAGCCGGCCGCGATCGGGAGGTCCATGGGGAAACGCACAATTGGCCTAGCGTCGTCCGGGTTAGGGAGGGTTTGGCCGGTGGGGATATCCTTGTCTCATCACGCACTAGCAATTCCTGTGGCGGGCCGGGAGCAGTGCACGCTAAACAGGTCGGCAGGTGCACGGTGTTTCCTCCGACACATTCCTCCGACACATTCCTCCGACACACGCGGCTGGCTTCCGGATTGGATGCGTGCTGTGTTAAGAAGCAGTGTGGCTTGGTTGGGTTGTATTTTCGTCTCTCCCGAGCTCGTACAGGAGTTGTAGCGATGAGACAAGATAGTAACTACTAACAATTGGATACCATGAAATTGGGGAGAAAAGGGGGTAAAAAAAAAAAAAAAAACTACTGAGAAAACAAAAGGCTGGCAATGTTTTTTTTTTGCAAACACCCTTTCTGAATTTGAAAGTTACCCAAGAACTAATCTAGTTTTCAAAAGTATTCATATTTCTTCTGCTAACAACTTATTAGTTCGTTTTCCCCCGTTTTTTTTGTAATCAGATGTAAAAACTCCAGGGTTCACCGCCCAGTGGAAGGCATGTAAAGCCTTCAACCTCCTAACTGTTACTATTAAATAAGCCTGGTAAGTGTTTCAATGACAGATGAAGGGAATGAACATGCTCAACTATCCTCTTAAAAAAGTAATTAAAACAGTGCTTGATTGACTAATTTAACTAATCACTGATTTGTAAACCACAACACTTTGTCATGGTCTTCAAATGTTTTACTGCAGCAACATTTGCCCAGGGCAGCCCAACTAAGTTGTCTTTGGATGACACTACAGTTCCACTCACCTGTAATGCTGCAGGATACGTTTTGATTGGAAGATGTTTGGAGAGCAGGGTTGTGATTGGCTGAAAGATGTGCGAGTAGGAAGTCAGTTCTCTGTAGAGTGAAGAGCAGTGTTTCAGCAGGTCCATACAGGTGGCCACAGCAGACAGCCTGGGGGGGGGTCATCATTAAGACAGAAGACACTGGTTAAATGACCACACTCAGACAAACATGCAAAAACACACACATGGACACACACTGACTCTGTTTATAATCTATGAATAGTCATTTAAATAACTATGCCTGCATGTAAATATTACCCCAATTAACCTGTGCCCACAACCATCGACTCGGTACCGGTACCCCCAGTATATAACCTCGCTACTGTTATTTTACTGCTGCTCTTTAATTTGTTATTTACATTTTTTACTCATCTATTTTTTACCTAACACTTACAAGCCCTTAACTAACAATAGTTAAAGTAAGTAAGCAGTTCACTATAAGGTCTACACCTGTATTCAGCACAAGTGACATAACATATTTGACACAGCCACATACAATGACCCACTCATAGGGAATGTTGAGATTTCAGACACACACTCCTATTCACCTGGGGTGGATTCTAAGTGTGTGTCCCGTCCACTACCCAACATACGGTTTCTCTCTAGTCTCCACGCATGAAGCCTGGAAGCTGACACAGCGTTCTTAACTACAATGGCACTGAGACACTTCTCTCTCACACACACACACACACACACACACACACACACACACACACACACACACACACACACACACACACACACACACACACACACACACACACACACACACACACACACACACACACACACACACACACCTGCATCTGTCTCTGTAAGCCCCACAAGAATGTCTTCCTGTGAAGACCAGAAAGCTTTCTCAGCAATGACCTCATATGAGCAGTGGCTATGATGGGTGTAGATAGTTTGTGGTAGGGGTGGTATGTGTGTGTTATAAAGGAAACAATCAACTGATTTAAAAACAGGGAGGTGGGTGCCAGTCTAATTACTGCTCAAATAACCTAACAAAACTTAAGCATCTCTGGAAAGATCTGAAAATAGCTGTGCAGCGACGGTTCCCAAGAATGGGAGAATCTCCCCAAATACAGTTGTGCCAAGCTTGTACCATCATATCCAAGAAGACTCAAGGTTGTAATCGCTGCCAAAGGTGATTCAACAAAGTACTAGGTAAAGGGTCTGAATATTTGGGTAAATGTGTTATTTCTGGGTAAAAAAAATAAACCTAAAAAATTAGCAAACTTTTAAAAACTATTTTTTCTTTGTCATTGTGCGTAGATTGATGAGGAAAAAAAAAAACTTTGATAAAGTTTAAGGCTGTGATGTAACAAAACGTGGAAAAAGTGAAGGGGTCTGAATACTTTCCAAATGCACTGTACAGCCTATTGGCGCACCTGATAACGCACGGCCAACTAGGACAGGAGAGGTGCAACTGAACTTGAAGCAGCGAATGATGTGTGAATAGTGCAACAGAGGTGCTTTTAATACAGTTGTTTGGCTAACGCATAGCCTACAAAACAGAAAGACGACCGCTTCCAAGTTGCCTAATAACGTTTCATCCCAAAGTTGCCTGTCTGCGCGTGCTAGTGATGTGCAGATCAGCTGTTTGTTCACCCACACCCACCCACAATTTCAAATTACCCATTCGCAACTACCTGATGTGATGTGATAGTGAAAATCTGAGCTCTGCACAGAACCTAAACTGCAAATATAGTAAATGTGTTGTACAGTCAGAGATGGCAGAACAATTTATGACATGTCTTTTTAGTTACGTCTGTTTTCACTTATCATTTCCCATTTAGGTAGGCTATTTGTTAGTCCACTTGTCTAGAATTAGATAGGCTATATGCTGCTTCTCTTCTATCTAATTGTTGCCCTAGAAGACAAAACAATTGCTCACCGGAATGTCATAAATTGACCGAATAAATGCTGCAATCTAGTTGACATTGGTAAGGTTAGTTTTTTCTTTCATCTCTGCTTCTCTCGCCCAGCATAGACATTTAGAGACCGGGGACAAAATGCTACAAAAAAAAACAGGAAAGATTTTGCCAACATTTTCTAATGACATCAGCTTGACCAGTTAAGGATATTAAACTGTTAAAACAAGTCAACATGTTTTTGATAAGATTTCAGTTTGGCTTGGATGCATATTTTGTGATTGAAATACTATCAGCTTCTATGATGCTGATAAAGATAGCTCCTTTACAAACACACTCATTCTTTTAAGATGCAGAAATAATTTCTCCAGACTAAAAATATACATTTGGTGTATGATTTTATTGTAAGAAAAATGCTTTATTCTGCAGGAGTTAATATTATATTAGGGTATGTGAGGTGTTATAGACCTACAGCCAGTGTCCAAAAGTTCAGTTACCTTACTCAATTTAACCCATCTGAACAATATATAGTAACCTTGACATGCCATTCTGAAGTCCCCCATCGTGTAACTGTTGAATTTGTATAGCAGCTCAAACATATTTTACCACGTCCTCAAATCTTTCCCAAACAGACTACTGTTCTGGCCCTCCTACTTATTTTCAACTCTCCGTTTTGCAGCTTTTGTCTTATTGAATTAAAATCAGACATTGTCCTTTTTGCCTCAGTGGATCGAAGTCAACTCTTTCTGCCCAAGCTCCCAAAAAGCATTTGGTGGGTATTTGGCACACTGCAGTTTGGCCCTAAAGCTTAGGCTACGCACTAACTTCAGATAAAAATAATGAAAGATATGAATTGCGCAACAATTATACATTTAAGGATTTTTTAAATGAATTGTTCTCTTTATTCAACCCACCACTACCTACCTGCCCTTCATCCACACAATACTTCATGACCCTAAACCCACCGTCCTGTGGATAACTGCAGGGACTGTAGTGGAATGTGATTTGTGGTTCCCGAACAGGCAAGTGAAATGTTGTCCCTCGTGTTCCATTTGTACACGTGCAACAAAAAAGAAAGCAAGCTTCAAACAGTTCATCTCCCTAAATTCCCTTTCCCCTCCATGTCTCTCACTCAATTGCGTTCGACCACTCCCTCTACACGTGTGCGCACACAAACTCCTGTAGGTCTACAGAAATACATTTCTATAAAAACCTTGTGTTAAAATACGCTACATTGCTTGCTTTTTATTTTACCCCCCTTTTCTCCCCAATTATGTGATATCCAATCGCGATCTTGTCTCATCGCTGCAACTCCCCAACGTGCTCTGGGTAGGCGAGCATCGAGTAATGCATTACTCCACGAGACATGAAGCGCCAAACCGCGCTCCTTATCACCCACCCCCTTAACCCGGAAGACAGCCACACCCATATGTTGGAGGAAACACCGCTCGTCTGACGATTGAAGCCAGCCTGCAGGCACCCGGATTGCCACAAGGAGTCGCTAGCGCATCATGAGCCAAGTAAAGCCCACCTGGCCAAACCCTCCCCTTACCCAGACAAAGCTGGGCCAATTGTGCGCCGCCCTATGGGTCAACCTGGTCACAGCTGGTTGTGACAGCCTGGGATTGAACCTGGGTCTTGTTGAAACAGTCCAGTTCCACATTGAAAATATGCAAAAACCTTTGACAAAGGGATATTTTCATTACAATCATTAAGCCTCGACCTATTCATCAAACAGATGTCGTGGTCATAATTCTTCACCGTAGTATTGTTAATCACTTAACAAAATTCTAAAGAACAGGCGGAATAAACTAAATCGAACATCTGTATCTAAAAAGAAAAACAGAATTAGCTTTTGTAACCCCTGAAGAAATTGTCTTTCAACTCACCAAATTGAGCCCGGTTTCAAATGATTACTGAGAATAACTGACCAAGATGCGAGATACACATCACACTGGCAACTTTTTCCATTCTACTTTGTATTCAGGGCATGGATCTGTCTCAGGGTACAGATATTAAATCACCAACATTTTTCAAGGAACAGAATCAGAAGCGGGAACAAAAGTTATCTATACTGTTCCAGAACAGAACCCTTTATTTTAAAAGCATGGGAATTGGTTAATAACTTTCTTTTACGTTCCAGGCATTTTTTCCCAGCCCCCCACAAAAAAAAGAAGAGCAAAAAGAAAAACCGCCTATGCCTTCCCGCTGTCGATCAGAAACTTCTTCTTGCTTCTGCCTGCCAGCTGAATCTGCCAGTGTGTGTGTGCGTGTAGGGTACCTGACCCTTCTCAGCATAACTGTAGCCTACTGATGTTACAAGCGTGATTCTGCATATACAAGCTTGTTAGCTAGATAGAATGTCTTGAAACTACAGTTGTCTAAGTTCCTGCATACAAGCTGCCCCTCTGCATGTATAATTCTGTGGGCTTAAATCAGATAATGCAAGTCATCACAAGATGCCAAGCGTTTCAAGCCAAGCCTCCTCTTCCACCCTCTCTCCCCGCACACAAATTTTCAGTTGCATCTCGCGCCGGACACTTGTCTTCCCATCATGCATGTAAACAACTCGCTGATCTATAGCTTGCTCGCTCCATATCAAGCTGCTCTTTCTGCAATGCATGGCTGGTGAAGTATTTGAATGTTGAGTTAATGTTGTTGTTTTTTAATATTAAAACAATTAGTTTTTTTGGTTCAGGACTTAATTGGAAAATAATTTGTGCCAACCCTTGGTTTTATTACTTTTAAAAAAAATTGGTGTTTTTTTTACATATAAAATATGTCTTGACTGCGACAAGGGCTCGATAAATCAGTGTCTAGTCTGCTGAATTGACAAAAAAAAAAAAGTATATGCCACTGCACAGCCGTAGGCTTCTACAAGCAAGCAACACTGCTTAAGGATCGGACACTTTAAAAAAAAATTGGTGCTCTCTATCTTACCTGTAGTGGTCTGTGTCCAGGTCAGTGGTCAGTGTGAGTGTCTGGGTGGCAGATAGAGGTAGGGTCTTCTTGCTCCATGTCTGGCTGGACTCTGGGTCTGACAGCACCAGCAGGTCACTGACCTTACCGTTCTGCCTGAAGGGTGGCACCACTGAGTAACCTGGCAGGAAAACAACACAGCAGCCAGTCATGGTAGGGCCCTAGGTGTCACACGGTCTACATCAGTGGAGTCTGCTGAACAGCTCTTAGTCATTTTTTATTTTAACTTTATTTAACTAGGCAAGTCAGTTAAGAACAAATTCTTATTTTCAATGACGACCTAGGAACAGTGGGTTAACTGCTAGTCCAACGCTCTAACCACTAGGCTACCCTGCCGCCCCTGGAACAGAGTGAATGGAATGGCATTAAACACATGGAAACCACGTTTGATGTATTTGATACCATTCCACTAATTCCGCACCAGTTATTACCACGAGCCCTTTCTCCCCAATTATGGAGCAACCAACCTCCGGTGGTCCTCATGTCAAATAAATACAGACAGGGCTCCAGTCTTTTACATGACAAATACACCCACTAGAACAACTACGGAGGAGACATATACTTTTTTAGAAGAACAAGCGAAGTGGAACAAGGCAAACAAATTATGCGTAACAGCATGATTTATTTAAATTCCACTAAATCCAATCCGCATCAACGGGAGTTGAGATCTTGACACCTAGCAGAGGTTAGCTTTCATTCTGCCGATGACTTGGCATGGCGGTGAAACTATTTCACAGGGCACCGCTACTGCCATGGTGCCCTGAATGCACTCTACAGCATTGTGCAGAATCATACTGTAGCTGGCAGAAACACAGAGGCGATCACAAACAGGTAGGTGGGCAGGCAAACGTTTTTTTGGTTATTTAGAAGTGTTCATTCGGACCTCTGCTCACGTTTATTTGAATATTCGAACTGATATTAGTATTTAACATCAAATCAACATTTATTGGTTGTGTACACAGTTTAGAATACGAAAAAATATATATATATATTTATGTGTTTCATGTCGGAACAAATCCAATGAATAACCCAAATAGGACTGTAGCAAAGTATTTCAAACGCAATCTACACAAGATATACTAAGAATATGTACAGCAGTAGATATTAGAACGAGCTATGTCAAGAATCCAATATATAAATACATGTGGTGAGTTTAAAGTTAACTAAAATCTACAGTAAGTGGTAGAATTAACTCAGTCGAGAATACAGTATTTAAATACACAGTACAAAACCCCCATGGCAAAATTGACAAAATTGCAGGAAATTTGCATCCGGACCAGAGTCCGACGCTCAGGTGGCTAAGGCCCTTGATCTTTCTGGCCTTCCTGTTACACTGGGTACTGTAGATGTACTGGAGGGCAGGCAGTGTGCCCCCGATGATACTTTGGGCTGACCGCACAATCCTCTGGAGAGACCTGTGGTTGCTAGGAGTGGAATTGCCATAACAGGCAGTAATACATCCTGACAGGATGCTCTCGATGGTGCATTTGTATTAGTTTGTGAGGGTCTTCGGGGGAACGCAGAATTTCTTCAGTCTCCTGAGTTTGAAGAGGCGCCGTTGCACCTTCACCACACACAGGTCCTCTGGAACTTGAAGCTTTTGACTCTCCACTGCGGCCATGTTGATGTGGATGGGGGAGTGCTCCCTCTGCTGTCTCCTAGAGTCCACGATCATATCCTTTTGTTGACGTTGAGGGAGAAGTTATTCTCCTGGCACCACTTTGCAAGGGCTTTCACCTCCTCTCAGTAAGTTGTCTCGTCGTTGTTGGTAATAGGGCTTACCACTGTTGTGTAGTCAGCAAACTTGATTGAGTTGGAGTTGTGCATGGTCATACAGTCATGTGTGAACAGGAAGTGCATGATGGGGCTGAGCACACATCCCTGCAGGGCCCACATGTTGAGGATTAGCATGGCAGAGGTGTTGTGTTGCCTACCTTCACCAGGTCAGCCCGTCAGGAAGTCTAGGACCCAGTTGTACAGGGAGGGGCTCAGACCCAGATCTTTGTAATAAGCTTTGATTACTTATTGAGCATTCATTTTTGAGAAATAAATGATATGCCTATTTTAACAATGAAAAGGCATTGCCTAAATTAAATGATCCATGTTACATAGATAACTCATTTGCTTCCAGGGCCGAAACACATCTGGTTTATTTTTCTACCTGGTAGTTAATTGCACTTACCTGGTGTCCCGGGTCTAAATTAGTCCCAAAAAGAAGGAGAGAATGAAATCCAGAACGGTTTCGGCCCACCAAGCCCGGAATTGGGCAGCCCTGCTCTATAATGTACTGGACGGGCAGGAAGTGTGCCCCCGGGTTTATTGGGATCAGGATCACTGGTCACTCGCTGACCAGTGATCCTCTCTCTCGCTTCGTCTCACCTGCAGTGGTCGCAGAGCGCAGTCACTCCATCGCGCAGCAAGTGCTCGGGTTAAAAACATAGCCAAATAATATTTTAACATATTTCGAACAGCCCCCAAAAAATCCTGACATTGGGTGTGGCTGCTTATGGGACTGTGCTGAATACCGTGAGAAGGCAGGGACTGAGCTGTATTGGGGTCAATTTAATTTCAATTCAGGAAGTAGGCTCTAATTCCAATTATCCTCATAAGAACTGACTGAATTAAAATGGAAACAACCCCAACCCTAATGGAGAAAACTAATAACCAGTTAGGCCTAGTTGATGAGGAGATATGACAGTAGCCCATTAACAGAAAGGCTGTACCTGTAGAGGTCTTATCTTGCACGGCCAGGTGTAGTACTCCCAACAAGAAGTTGATGAGCTCAGGACAGAACCTCTTGGAGAAGGAGACGTACTCCACCGCAAGACAGCACAGCACCAGGCCTGATGTCACATCCTCTAATGACATCACAGGACACTGATGACATCACACAAACACACAGGGAAAATAGGTCGAATTTAGGCAGAAATCACCACCTCAAAACTACTTTGCCTACTAAACATAGTACACATGCATTTACACACACACTTGAAGGGGACAATAATGTGCTTTCAATCCTTTTTCCTTCTCTATGACCTTGTGACACTTCTGTGCAGCCTCTGCTTTTTCTGAAACAAAGCCATTAGCTTCATCTAGCTAGCCAGTCTGCTTTCTTTTTCTAGTGTGTGTGTGTGTGTGTAAATGCATGTCTGTGCGCAAATCACGTTGAGAAAGTAACTCAAGAGGTTCTCTTGCCTGTTTTCACCATTCGCATAGCAACAAACTCATTGTTGGCGTGTAGATGTTACATAAGAATACAACTTCACATTTTCCCCTGGCAAGGTTTGCTTTGACATCACCACCATATTCAACACTAAGAAAGGACATGACTCCACAGGTTAAAAGCTTAGTGAAAATGCAGGCATGTAGCAACAGAAACAGTGTGTGTGTATGCATGCATGTTCCTTTCCATTGAGCAAAATTTGGAGCTGAGCCATCTACATAAACACCATGATTAAACAAAGGGTTGGTGGCAGGAAGGAAGGATAAAGCCCTCTTCTGCAGACCCGGGTTCAACTACTACTTTACATTTTTTCAAATTGTTTGAGCATTTGCTCTAACCTGCCTAGAGTGCCAGAGCAGCTTTGGGAATATTCTAATGATCCGTTAAGACAGCCAAGCTGTCGGGATGAGTTGAACCGCAGAGACTGTTGGAAAAGCATTCCAGGTGAATGCTGGTTGAGAGAATGCCAAGAGTGTGCAAAGCCATCAAGGCAAAGGGTGGCTATTTGACATAAAATATATTCTGACTTGTTTAAAGCTATTTTGGTTAAAACATGATTCCATGTGTGTTATTTCATAATTTTGATGTCTTCACTAATATTCTACAACGTAGAAAATAGTAAAATAAAGAAAAACTCTTGAATGAGTGGATGTTATAGAACTTTTGACCTGTAGTGAGTGTGAGTACACACACACTGCATTCGGAAAGTATTCAGATCAGATTCAGATTCCTTGACTTTTCCACATTGTTATTCTAAAATTGATTTCCCCTCTCTCAATCTACACACACTAACACATAATGACAAACCCCCCCCCAAAAAAATAGTTTGCAAATGTATTAAATATGAAAAACTGAAATACCACATTTAGATAAGAATTCAGAACCATTACTTAGCACTTGTCAAAGCACCTTTGGCAGCGATTACAGACTCTAGTCTTATTACATGTATTTGGCAACTTTCTCCCATTCTTCTCTGCAGATCCTCTCAAGCTCTGGCAGGTTAGATGGGGAGCATCGCTGCACAGCTATTTTCAGGTCTCTCCAGAGATGTTCGATCGGGTTCAAGTCTGGGCTCTGGCTCAAGGACATTCAGAGACTGCACCGTCTTGGCTGTGTGCTTAGGGTCATTGTCCTGTTGGAAGGTGAACCTTTGTTTAAGTCTGAGGTCCTAAGCACTCTGGAGCAGGTGTTCATCAAGGATCTCAGTACTTTGCTCCGTTCATCTTTCCTTCGATACGGACTAGTTTCCCAGTCCCTGCCGCTGAAAAACATCCCACAGCATGAGTCTGCCACCACCATGCTTCACCGTAGGGATGGTGCCAGGTTTCCTCCAGACGTGACGCTTGGCATTCAGGCCAAAGAGTTCAATCTTGGTTTCATCATACCAGAGAATCTTCCTTTTCCTGGTCTGAGAGTCCTTTAGGTTACTTTTGGCAAACTCCAAGCGCCTTTTACTGAGGAGTGGCTTGCGTCTGGTCACTATCATAAAGGCCTGATTGGTGGAGTGCTGCAGAGATGGGTCTCCCATATCCACAGAGGATCTCTGGAGCTCTGTCTGAGTGACCATTGGGTTCTTGGTCACCACCCAGACCAAAGCCCTTCTCCGATTGCTCAGTTTGGCCTGGTGGCCAGCTCCAGGAAAAATCTTGGTGGATCCAAACTGCTTCCATTTAAGAATGATGTAGGCCATCATTAAGTTCTTGGGGACCTTTAATGCTGCAGACAATTTTAGCTACCCATCCCCAGATCTGTGCTCACACAATCCTTTCTCGGAGCTCAATGGACAATTCCGTCGAGCTCGTGGCTTGGTTTTTGCTCTGAAATGCACTGTCGACTGTGGGACCTTATATAGACAGGTGTGTGCCTTTCCAAATAATGTCCAATCAATTGAACTTACCACAGGTGGACTCCAATAAAGCTGTAGAAACATCTCAAGGATGATCAATGGAAACAGGATGCACCTGAGCTCAATTTTGAGTCTCATAGCAAAGGGACTAAATACTTATGTAAATAAGGTTTCCATTTTTTTTATTTCGAATACATTTACAAAAATGTCTAAAACCTGTTTTCGCTTCGTCATTATGGGGTATTGTGTGCAGATTGAGGAAGAAACATTTTTATTTAATCTATTTTAGAATACGGTTGTTACGTAACAAAATGTGGAAAAAGTCAAGGGATCTTAATACTTTCCGAATGCATTATTTATTAACTGCCCGACTAAAACAATCTACCAAACAATCAACCAGTCGACTAATTACGGTCAGTCCCATTGTGAGGGAAGACCATTTTTATCCAGGCAACTTGACACAAGCTCTACACACACACAATCTGTCGGTCATACACAGACACAGGCTCAAACACACCGTGGGATAATTACCTTGGTGAGGGCCTGGCTGATGTACAGTAGGGCTGGGGTGGTGACAGGGTGGCGGAAGTCTGAGGTGGGGAACAGCAATGCTGTTATCTTCAGGTAAATGAGCTGAGAAAAAAAGGAGACGGCGAGAGAGAGAGACGTCACCAACACGTCAACTTGACAGAACAGTCATAGAAACCAATTTACGAACAAGCTTGGTGCTCACTGTTAGGGCTAGTAATTGCCAGGGACCTCACGATACGACATTACCCCGATACAATATGTATTGCAATTCTCACAATTCTATACGCACTCACTATGTCTGCTGCAGAGAGACGAGAGCATGAGAAAATTCACATTGATCAGTCATGGAAATAAAAGTGCTGAAAAAATGTTGGCTCACTATTTACAAAGAAGATTGAGAACAAGCTATAGGGTGAAACATACCGGAGATTTTGCGCAGGTACAGCCGTCTAGCACTAGCTACGGCTGACTAGCAATTAATTTAAGAAAAATATGGAGTCAAGTATCGATATAGTCAAAACTAAATTTGCAATATGTAATTGTATCGATTCTCTCCCCATCACTTCTTTGTATTAAAATATTTTATTTCACCTTTCTTTAACCAGGTAGGATGGTTGAGAACAAGTTCTCATTTACAACTGCGACCTGGCCAAGATAAAGTAAAGCAGTGCGACACAAACAACAGAGTTACACATGGGATAAACAAACATACAGCCAATAACACAATAGAAAAGTCTATATACAGTGTGTCCAAATGAAATAAGATTAGGAAGGCAATAAATAGGCCATAATGGCGAAATAATTCAAATGTAGCATTAGTGGAGTGATAGATGAGCAGAAGATGAATGTGCAAGTTGAGATACAGGTGTGCAAAGGAGCAAAAAAAATGAATAACAATATGGGGATGAGGTAGTTGGGTGGGCTATTTACAGATGGGCTGTGTATAGGTGCTCAGACAGCTGATGCTTAAAGTAAGTGAGGGAGATTTAAGTGTCCAGCTTCAGACATTTTTGCAATTTGTTCCAGTCATTGGCAGTAGAGAACTGGAAGGAAAGGTGGCCAAAGGAGGAGTTGCTTTGGGGATGACCAGTGACATATTCCTGCTGGAGCGCGTGCTGCGGGTGGGTGCTGCTATGGTGACCAGTGAGCTGAGATAAGGTGGGGCTTTACCTAGCAGACATATAGATGACCTGGAGCCAGTCGGTTTGGCATGAATATGAAGTGAGGGCCAGTCAACAAGAGCATACATGTCACGGTAGTGGGTAGCATATGAGGCTTTGGTGACAAAACGGATGGCACTGATAGACTACATCCAGTTTACTGAATAGTGTTCAATGCTATTTTGTAAATGACATCGCCGAAGTCAAGGATCGGATAGTCAGTTTTACGAGGGTATATTTGGGGGCATGAGTGAAGGAGGCTTTGTTGCGAAATAGGATGCAGATTCTAGATATAATTTTGGATTGGACTTCTCACTGTCAGAGAACAAATGGAACAGGATCAACAGATGTCAGAAGGGTAATTCCCTGGCTTTTTTCCTGACATGACATGTAGAGCAGGGTTTCACACAGAAAAAGATAACAGTCCATGGCATTAACGTAACAGAGATGTGGGAAGCAAAACCATTTGAGAGGAAAGTCAAAAGTACCATGTCTAGTTGTGGGAAGGCTGCCCGACCCTTGACCTCCAGTACCTCCTCCATCCTGTGTGCGCTGTCAACCAGAGTTGTCTGCATCGCCTTGGAAGCAGCTTCAGGGAACAGCTGACAAAGACCATACAGCTGCCTGGAGAGCAGCAGGGAGAGACAGAACAAACCAGCACTATCACGATCAATACACCTGGCAGTCAAATCCTAAAGCATTTCAAAACTAGAGACTCACGGTATAATTTTGTCTATTGTGGAAAGTTCCGGTGGACTCCTGGAAGCCAATGCGCCCACATACTCCAGCAAAAAGCCAAATAATTTCTGAAAGAGGAAGTGAGAAATCCACAGCAGTTGAATCAAATAACTATTTTGATCCCTAGCAAAACACCTGCATATCAGTTAACAATTCCATCTTGTGATTCAGGCTGAACACTACTGACTTGTAGCTTGAGTTTGTTCCCCACAGCCAGACTGGGATGGTTACACTTCTGTGTCCTGGCAAGGATGATACACTGGTGGTCAGCAGGATGACCCTGCAGTAGGCTCTTCAGGTCACTGTAGCTCTCTGGAGCTGGGAGGGGCAAGGGGGAGAGAAGGACATTGGACATGGGTGGAGAAGGAAGACAAGACAATGATGGTGTTGTGTCAGGGCATGACCACCAGGGAGAATCATGTTTTGTTTTGCTGGACTGGAGAGCAGTCAATGTTAGCTTTCAATTGAAACATAATAAATCATTTTAGATCAATCCGTCAATTATTTTTCCTATATACCAATATATTCCAAAAACTATCACCTACCGAAAATGATGTCCAGTTAGATCATATCAAACAGGGGTCTTACCTTTGAAAGTGTATGGTAGTTCTGCTTTAGCTGCCTCTGCTTGGGCCTTCCTCTCCTCCTCACTCAGCTGAGATTTGGTTGCAGGCACTTCATCCTTCTCCTCCTCTCCTCCCTCACTCTCCTGCTCAGAGTCGAGGTCTGAGTGGCTATCCTCGCCACTGCCCTCCTCTCCACCAGATTCCTCCTCACCACTAGATTCCTCCTCACCACTAGATTCCTCCTCACCACTCTCTCCTTCACCCTCCTCCTCCCCGTCATCCCCCTCTATCTTTGCTCCTTCCTCATTTATGTTCCATTTCCCATCCTATAGAGGGAGAACGAGAAAATTATGAATTTTGTTATCTGCTCTTCTTTCAGTGAACGCCTGTAAATTTGACTGTGTCACACACTCCCCTATGTATTTATTTGGACAGTGAAGCTTGAATATTTATTTTGGCTCTATACTCTAGAATTTTGGATTTGAGATCAAATGTTCCATGTGAGGGGACAGTACAGAATGGCACCTTTTATTTGAGGATATTTTCATAAATATCGGTTGGGCACAACAAAAACAAATCCCTTCCCCGACAAGGCAGAGCCTGCTCGGTCCCTTACCTGATAGGCCAGAGTCGTTTTGTCATCACCATCTAGGATGAAGCCGTCGTTGAGGTCGTCAGCTGACATGTGAGCCTGGGTCTTGGTGCAGTCTTCTACTACATCTCCCATCATCCTCCTCAGCCTGTCAGCCTGGGGCAAGGGTCAAACCACAGAAAGGAAACAGCTTCAGTACAGTAGACAGGTCAAACCACACAGAGGGACAAACTGTCAGTGTATCAATAGTTAACATCCTTCCCTTTCTCAAGGCCTTTTCGATATGATTACTGTCTGACAGGTCAGGTGAAAGCAGACCCATTAGCCATCAATGGTCATAAAGAAAGAATTACAAGGAAATGGTGTTGAGACACATCCATACCTCTAGTTTCTGCAGGCGTTCCCTTTCTTCCCTGGCCACTTCCTCTGGAGTCTTCATCTTCTCAGATGGTTGAGCCTTCATCTCAAAGCCCAGCTCTCGCACCATCATGTCATATTCATCCAGCTGGAACATACAAGGGAAGAGACAAAGATGAATATGTGTTTGTGACCAATACAATTTGATTTGAGTTGAGACAAAGTATTTTCTCCTTGGGGCACAATAATTTTACTTATCCGGGTTCATCTCACTGAGATAAGGTCTCCTGGAAACATTTTAATTTAACCTTGATGTATACAGGTTAGACTAATAAGATACTAATTATATTTTGTATGAGGGACATGTTTGACTTAGTGGATAATCAATTAAAAGTTCCATTGGAAGCATGTCCTGTTCTTTTACCTTGGGTTTGTCTTCCTCCTCCAGTCTGTCAGCCTTGGGGGCATTCTTGTGAGCCAGCAGCCCCTGAATGCTTTTCCAGTCCTGGTCCAGCTTCTCTGTCAGCACCTGGGACTCCTCCTTCTGGTTCTGCCTCTCCCTCTGAGGACAACCAACAGACCTGTCAGGCATCTGATCTCACCTCAGACACCCGTAGAGCTATTGCTAGTACTGAAAAAGTTCATCAAATATCTGGTGGACCACACTATACAACCAAGTCAAGACGAAGGGTATTAAACCCCTCCTAAAAAGGAAGAAAATGCAGCACACTGATAACCTTAGGATGCTCTCCAAACAATTGATTGGACCTCCCACCAACGTTTCAGTGAATAAACCGTAATACCATTCCTAATGTGTCTTAAGACATTAAGGCACATCCTAGAATGAGACTAGAGGGAGTGACGCTCACACCTTCTCTTGTTTCGACTTGAGGATGAGCTCCTCTATGAGTTCCTGTCTGGACTTGGCTCTCTGGTTCCCCCCGTTATCCTTCTCCCCTTGGGTCTTCCTTCTCAGCAGACCGCCTCCCCCGAAGTGGGATGCAGTCAGCTCAGCTGGAGGAAAGATGGATGAGAAAATAGTCCTTGTTATGGTCACTACTTCAACAGGTGTCACGAATAGTGACACCTTATTTTTTAAAGACAAATACTTAGAACATAAAGATGTACATTGGCTATCGCCACCACCTGCTGGCTTTCCCTCCTCCCCCTTATTTTTCTCTCACTTTCCCCCACTCCTTTTCTCCCTCTCCCTAGTCTACTGCTCCCCCCAATTCGGTGAAGACTGGGGCCGTTGTGTCTCACCTGAGAGCACTCCTTTCTCATCTGCATCATCGTCGCTGTCCACCATGTCGTTGAGCTTCTCCATCTCAGACAGAGACTGGCCATAATGGGTCAACTCCTCTTCCTCATTCAGGTTAAACATGTCCTTCTTGTCTTGGGTACGCTGAAGGGGGACAACATCAAGAGAGGACCATGTTAAGTTATGGAATACGGTACATCTTTATACAATACACATGTATTTGTCCAAATGTTACATTGGAAATGAGTCTTCTCCTCTGGTCTCAACACACAGATTTGAGAGGAGCACAGGGCCAGCCAAAGTGCAGCTCCCCAGACTCGAATTTAATGAATTATTTTATAGTGGACATGCTGTAAATCGACAATGGTAGGGCTGGGGTGGGCAAACGTCTTGGCTCAAGGGCCACATTGGGATTTCGAAAATCAACAAAGAGACACACAGATTTGTTAAAAAATATGTCCAATTTGCGGGGCAGAAAATATCTAAATCCATTATAATTTCAACATTTTGGGGGGGTTTTACTTTTAAAATGAACAGTGTGTCCCATTGAGACCAATGTTTATTTTGCAAGGGAGCCCTGCCGGAAACAGACCTTAGTTTGCCCACTCCCGTTGAAGGAGTTTCAATGCAGTGATAGTGGGGCGAAGAGAGATACTGTATGTCTGTCCGTATTGATCTCACCTGTCTTTCCATCGAAAACCTCTGAAGGATCTTCTCCTCTGGGTCCATCTTGGTGTCATATTCACCAAACCGTTTGTCTATGAACTTATTGGCCTTGTCCTTTGTCTTATATTCCTTCAGCAGGGTCTCTTTTCGCTGGGGGAAGAAATTCATATTTTATAAGCATAATATCTACACTGGCACAATAATAAATATAATCAAAGAAACATGATAATACACATTGCAAACCACTCTAGCTGTGATTTGACACACATATTTTTTTTTACTTTTATTTAACTAGGCAAGTCAGTTAAGAACAAATTCTTATTTTCAATGACTGCCTAGGAACTGTGGGTTAACTGCCTGTTCAGGGGCAGAACGACAGAGTTGTACCTTGTCAGCTCGGGGATTTGAACTTGCAAACTTCCCTGTTACTAGTCCAACGCTCTAACCACTAGGCTACCCTGCCGCCCCTGTAAAGCTTACCGTATGCTTCCCAGTCAAAACAGTTCACACATACATTACTACATTTAGTTGATATGGGCTGCTAACAAGAATGACTTTCAGCTCAAAAAAGCAGGTGTAAAATGCTGTTAATTTCTGTATCATGCATTTTGAAAATGCATCACTGTTTATGGCTGTAATGGCAGGCTACACTTGCACAGCGATTGTGCGCGTGCATTCTCCCTGTGTGCACAAGTATGTGCATGCGCAGGGGGAGTAAGCTTGGATTTTTGGGGGTCGTGGGTAAAAACGTTTAAGAACCACTGAGTAAGCGAACAGATTGCTGATTTGCTGTAAGATTGGGTGGAGTGCAAATGTCATACATGAGAGGATTGTCATACATAAATATCTATCTCCAAAAATGGTTCAGTGAACAATAATTGTTATCGTTTACTTTGCAAGCTCACATAATAACTACAACCTAAAACTTCTTACCTGGGAATATTGAAGACTCATGTTAAAAGGAACCACCAGCTTTCATATGTTCTCATGTTTAAGTTCCTTGCTCAGAACGTTAGCTTTTTTACATGGCACATATTACTTTCTTCAACACTTTGTTTTTGCTTTATTTAAACCAAAGTGAACATGTTTCATTATTTATTTTAGGCTAAATTGATTTTATTGATGCTATATATTAAGTTAAAATAAGTGTTAATTCAGTATTGTTGTAATTGTCATTATTACAAATGTAAAAAAAAAATAGGCCAATTAATCGGTATTGGCTTTTTTGGTCTTCCAATAATCGGTATCTGAGTTGAAAAACCATAATCGTTCGACCTCTACTCGAGACGTTCTACTTGGGACTCGGACCTTCGAATAAGTGACTTTTTGGTCAATTTTAATGAAAAAATGTTGCAGCAACTATTGCTGGCAATTTGTTCCCTTCGCCAAGACGAGTTTTTGCTTGGAGTAAACGTTAGTCTACTAGGGCGTCTTTAGGATCCATCGAGCCTGGTCCCAGATCTGTTTACGCTGTCTTGTTAACTCCTATGGTCAATTTATATGGACAACGACCATAGGAAGTTGGTAAGAGAGTACAAATCTGAAGTCAGGTTAGATACTTTACATCCATCTCAGCATATGTTATCTTCAAAACCCCATGTGTACAAAAACACTTCATTACAACCTTGTTGATGGCTTTAGATCTGGATACACCTGGCAGACCGACGTCGTGCTTGCTTTTTCGCCCGAGGATGTCAAACTTTTTCCGGTTGATTTTCACCTCGAATGGGTTGTTTTTGATCTCGGTGGAAGTTTTGGTCTTGCGAACCTTATCAGCAAGGTTCTTCTTTTTTGGCGGTTTCCCCATCTAGACAAAATAGGTAGCTAGGTGAAGGCAAGAATATGGATGAGAACCTCCTTGCTAATATAACAACCATGTAAAGAAAGTATTGAAATACATTAGCTAGTGTGATAACTGGCTAGCTAACCCAACACGTTCTCAAGGCAAACATCATAAATTGTAATGACATACCTTATAGATTGGATATGGTTCAAGTAAAACACCTCATATGTATTTTCAAGTTAAAATATAACGTTAAATCATCTACTTTGCATTATCCACGTTGTTCCACAGCAGAAAATCCGCGTGCCAGCACGAGGTCAAAGTTCATCATGAGGCGACTCCTCGTCAGTTGACATGGTAAGTAATATTCTGCAGCGTCGCCATCTGGTAAACACTCAGCATTGCACTTAAAGGAAAACGAAAACGGATGAGATGTGAAATAGGTGCTCGTCAGGGCCCCACCTGTTAGCTTTTTTTGTGTGTGCATGTTATTTTGACATTACTACGTGACACATTTCAGTTAGCAGACAATGTAAAAAATACCAGCTTCAGTGCTTTCGTTGGTGGTGAAGCAGCCAGCGTAGGGGTTGGCAATGTTCTCTAGTTGCGCCTGATTGGCTCAGTGCTCTGTCACTCATGGGGACAAAATCTGCAAGGAGTTTGAAAATGCATGCCCCTCGGGTGCTGCCATAGTTACATTATACGTGCCCATCCAAGAAGGCTCAAGGTCATTGGCCACAGATACAATGTTTTCAAATAATGTTATATCTACTGTAGCGTTGAATGGACTGATCATGTCAACATTATACTTTCAAAATCGTAGCTAACAAACTAGCAGTCATCATCAAATCGACAATCTACCGGAAAATCCGTTTTAATCCTTGTCATATGAAGAGAGATTAGAGATAAAACGAAGGTGCTCATCGGCCATAAACATTACGAAAATACAACAATGAGTGGTTTGGAAGGATTCCGTGGCTAACTGTAAGCATTGCAAAGCAATCGCCAGCTGCTATTCAGTGGACTGGGTGTGAGGTCCAGGTCTGGGTTTAAGGGTCTCTTTTCCAAGTTTAAAAGGATAAACATTCAACATTCGCCATGCTGTCAATCCAGCGTAATTTCTACCCCGTTCAAAACAACTGGAGACTCAGAACTGGGAAATCTCAGATTTCAGTGAGTTCAAGACAACTGGGAACTCTGAAAAAAAAAACAGCTCCGACTGGGAAAATACGTTTTGAACGGTCATCGAACCCGGAATTCCAAGTCGGGAACTCAGGCCACTTTCTGAGCTCCAACCTGAACATCACTGACGTCATGAATCAACCTTGTTTTTTCCAGAGTTCTCAGTTGTCTTGAAGTACCATAAATGTGTCAGAGGAAGGCCCTAAAAATTGTCAAAGATTCCAGCCACCCTAGTCATAGACTGTTCTCTCTACTACCGCACGGCAAGCGGTACCGGAGCGCCAAGTCTAGGTCCAAGAGGCTCCTAAATAACTTCTACCCCCAAGCCATAAGCCTCCTGAAAAGCTAATCAAATGGCTACCCAGACTGCTGCTACTCTATGTTATATATATGCATAGTCACTTTAATAACTCTACCTACATGTACATATTACCTCAATTACCTTGACACTGGTGACCTCGCACATTGAATCTGTACTGGTACCCCCTGTGTATAGCCTTGCTATTGTTATTTACTGCTGCTCTTTAATCATTTGTTAGTCTTATCTCTTACTTTTTTAAGGTATTTTCTTAAAACTGCATTGTTGGTTAAGGGCTTGTAAGTAAGCATTTCACTGTTTTATTTGGCGCATGTGACAAATACAGTGGGGCAAAAAAGTATTTAGTCAGCCACCAATTGTGCAAGCTCTCCCACTTAAAAAGATGAGGCCTGTAATTTTCATAAATAGGTACACTTCAACTTTGACAGACAAAATGAGAAAAAAAATCCAGAAAATCACATTGTAGGATTTTTTATGAATTTATTTGCAAATTATGCATTTCAAAGTGCTGAAAGTAATACTAAGTGAATGTTGTATAGTAAGCTGTTAGTAGGCCATGTGCCTCACCCTAATACTTTGGTCCCTTTTCCCCTCATACCTTAGCCTACTGTTTTAACTTGGTGGTGCAGTTAGCCTATAGCCTGTTTTAGTGAAATGTCATCATCGAATATGGTAAGAGCTTTCATTGTCTGCTTATATACCATCTTTATTTATCCTACGGTTCTGACTTGGTGTACAGGGATATTCTTTCTAAATTGAGCAGCTGCTGAAAAAATGAGCTCCTGTATATATTGAGATTTAAATGTTTTTTTAGAGTGAAGTACATAGAAAAAATCAAGAGAACTGCAAGACTCAATAGAAGACAAAACAAGGAACAAACCAAAAAAGACAGGCTTTTGAAAAATTAACTATTTTTCATAAAATTGTACAGTTATCTTAGCTAGCTGAATTGCTAGCAGAATTGTTTACTTGTTGCTAAGCAGTTGCGAGGGACTCTCCTGGAAGAAGCTAGCTAGCTTACAAAGAATAACAACAAAAAATATCTAGTTAACAGAAGAAAGGAAGACAAAATAAGGACAAAAGAAGGACAGAAGAAAAAGGAAAAGAAAGAGGACAACAAAGTGAAACAGTCAGCACTTCTATTGCAACTTCGTATTTCGTCGTCCTAACGTAGTCTACACTGCTATCTGCCCAGCAGCTAGCCAGCTAGCAAACGTCCACCGTCTACCGAATAGCAGCACTGTAGAAACTATTACACTCAACTGAACGACTTGATTAGTGTAGTGTTAGCTAGCTACATAGTTGTCTTTGCTGTCTTCGTATCCAAGATAATTGTGTAGTTTAGAGCGTGTAGTCTTAGAGTGATTATCTTAATTTACCGAGGTTAGCTAGCCAGCTATTTGTCGTCCTTAACGTAGGAGACACTGCTAGCTAGCCAACAGCTAGCCAACGTCTACTGAATAGAACTTCCGCACTCAACAACCCAGTCGCATTCCGCTTCGCTCCACAGGTAGTATCACATTTTTCATTTCATTTCATTACAGCACAACGGTTTGATTTGTTTGATCGTAGCTAGCTACATAGCTAGCTACATAGCCGTCTGTGTATCAAAGATAATTGTGTAGTCTAGAGCGATTTTCTAGGTTAGCTAGCCAGCTATTGTCGTTCTTTTAACGCAACGTAACGTAATCAACACTGCCAGCTAGCCCCCGAATAGCAGCACTGTAGAAACTATTACACTCAACGGAACGACTTGATTAGTGTAGTGTCAACAACGCAGCCACTGCCAGCTAGCCTACAAAGTCAACAACGCAGCCACTGCCAGCTAGCCTACTTCAGCAGTACTGTATCATTTTAATCATTTTAGTCAATAAGATTCTTGCTACGTAAGCTTAACTTTCTGAACATTCGAGACGTGTAGTCCACTTGTCATTCCAATCTCCTTGCATTAGCGTAGCCTCTTCTGTAGCCTGTCAACTATGTGTCTGTCTATCCCTGTTCTCTCCTCTCTGCACAGACCATACAAACGCTCCACACCGCGTGGCCTCTGCCACCCTAATCTGGTGGTCCCAGCGCGCACGACCCACGTGGAGTTCCAGGTCTCCGGTAGCCTCTGGAACTGCCGATCTGCAGCCAACAAGGCAGAGTTCATCTCAGCCTATGCCTCCCTCCAGTCCCTCGACTTCTGGGCACTGACAGAAACATGGATCACCACAGATAACACTTCTACTCCTACTGCTCTCTCTTCGTCTGCCCACGTGTTCTCGCACACCCCGAGAGCTTCTGGTCAGCGGGGTGGTGGCATCGGGATCCTTATCTCTCCCAAGTGGTCATTCTCTCTTTCTCCCCTTACCCATCTGTCTATCGCCTCCTTTGAATTTCATGCTGTCACAGTTACCAGCCCTTTCAAGCTTAACATCCTTATCATTTATCGCCCTCCAGGTCCCCTCGGAGAGTTCATCAATGAGCTTGATGCCTTGATAAGCTCCTTTCCTGAGGACGGCTCACCTCTCACAGTTCTGGGCGACTTTAACCTCCCCATGTCTACCTTTGACTCATTCCTCTCTGCCTCCTTCTTTCCACTCCTCTCCTCTTTTGACCTCACCCTCTCACCTTCCCCCCCTACTCACAAGGCAGGCAATACGCTCGACCTCATCTTTACTAGATGCTGTTCTTCCACTAACCTCATTGCAACTCCCCTCCAAGTCTCCGACCACTACCTTTTCCCTCTCGCTCGCATCCAACACTTCCCACACTGCCCCTACTCGGATGGTATCGCGCCGTGCCAACCTTCGCTCTCTCTCCCCCACTACTCTCTCCTCTTCCATCCTATCATCTCTTCCCTCTGCTCAAACCTTCTCCAACCTATCTCCTGATTCTGCCTCCTCAACCCTCCTATCCTCCCTTTCTGCATCCTTTGACTCTCTATGTCCCCTATCTTCCAGGCCGGCTCGGTCCTCCCCTCCCGCTCCGTGGCTTGACGACTCATTGCGAGCTCACAGAACAGGGCTCCGGGCAGCCGAGCGGAAATGGAGGAAAACTCGCCTCCCTGCGGACCTGGCATCCTTTCACTCCCTCCTCTCTACATTTTCCTCCTCTGTCTCTGCTGCTAAAGCCACTTTCTACCACTCTAAATTCCAAGCATCTGCCTCTAACCCTAGGAAGCTCTTTGCCACCTTCTCCTCCCTCCTGAATCCTCCTCCCCTCCCCCCTCCTCCCTCTCTGCAGATGACTTCGTCAACCATTTTGAAAAGAAGGTCGACGACATCCGATCCTCGTTTGCTAAGTCAAACGACACCGCTGGTTCTGCTCACACTGCCCTACCCTGTGCTCTGACCTCTTTCTCCCCTCTCTCTCCAGATGAAATCTCGCGTCTTGTGATGGCCGGCCGCCCAACAACCTGCCCGCTCGACCCTATCCCCTCCTCTCTTCTCCAGACCATTTCCGGAGACCTTCTCCCTTACCTCACCTCGCTCATCAACTTATCCCTGACCGCTGGCTACGTCCCTTCCGTCTTCAAGAGAGCGAGAGTTGCACCCCTTCTGAAAAAACCTACACTCGATCCCTCCGATGTCAACAACTACAGACCAGTATCCCTTCTTTCTTTTCTCTCCAAAACTCTTGAACGTGCCGTCCTTGGTCAGCTCTCCCGCTATCTCTCTCAGAATGACCTTCTTGATCCAAATCAGTCAGGTTTCAAGACTAGTCATTCAACTGAGACTGCTCTTCTCTGTATCACGGAGGCGCTCCGCACCGCTAAAGCTAACTCTCTCTCCTCTGCTCTCATCCTTCTAGACCTATCGGCTGCCTTCGATACTGTGAACCATCAGATCCTCCTCTCCACCCTCTCCGAGTTGGGCATCTCCGGCGCGGCCCACGCTTGGATTGCGTCCTACCTGACAGGTCGCTCCTACCTGGTGGCGTGGCGAGAATCTGTCTCCTCACCACTGGTGTCCCCCAGGGCTCTGTTCTAGGCCCTCTCCTATTCTCGCTATACACCAAGTCACTTGGCTCTGTCATAACCTCACATGGTCTCTCCTATCATTGCTATGCAGAACACACACAATTAATCTTCTCCTTTCCCCCTTCTGATGACCAGGTGGCGAATCGCATCTCTGCATGTCTGGCAGACATATCAGTGTGGATGACGGATCACCACCTCAAGCTGAACTTCGGCAAGACGGAGCTGCTCTTCCTCCCGGGGAAGGACTGCCCGTTCCATGATCTCGCCATCACGGTTGACAACTCCATTGTGTCCTCCTCCCAGAGCGCTAAGAACCTTGGCGTGATCCTGGACAACACCCTGTCGTTCTCAACTAACATCAAGGCGGTGGCCCGTTCCTGTAGGTTCATGCTCTACAACATCCGCAGAGTACGACCCTGCCTCACACAGGAAGCGGCGCAGGTCCTAATCCAGGCACTTGTCATCTCCCGTCTGGATTACTGCAACTCGCTGTTGGCTGGGCTCCCTGCCTGTGCCAATAAACCCCTACAACTCATCCAGAACGCCGCAGCCCGTCTAGTGTTCAACCTTCCCAAGTTCTCTCACGTCACCCCGCTCCTCCGCTCTCTCCACTGGCTTCCAGTTGAAGCTAGCATCCGCTACAAGACCATGGTGCTTGCCCACGGAGCTGTGAGGGGAACGGCACCTCAGTACCTCCAGGCTCTGATCAGGCCCTACACCCAAATAAGGGCACTGCGTTCATCCACCTCTGGCCTGCTCGCCTCCCTACCACTGAGGAAGTACAGTTCCCGCTCAGCCCAGTCAAAACTGTTCGCTGCTCTGGCTCCCCAATGGTGGAACAAACTCCCTCACGACGCCAAGACAGCGGAGTCAATCACCACCTTCCGGAGACACCTGAAACCCCACCTCTTTAAGGAATACCTAGGATAGGATAAAGTAATCCTTCTCACCCCCCCCCCCCCTTAACATATATTTAGATGCACTATTGTAAAGTGGCTGTTCCACTGGATGTCATAAGGTGAATGCACCAATTTGTAAGTCGCTCTGGATAAGAGCGTCTGCTAAATGACTTATATGTATATATATATATATGTATATGTATACTGTAAGAATAGCCCATGTTCTGAATTCTGTTGCTGTTCATTTCAAAGTGCTGAATAAATAGTTATTGACTACGTCCATCCGTCCTAACTCACTCATTAACGTCTTAATCAAAGTTAGACTGCCTTTTAGCCACTCGTCGTCCCCTTATGCCAGAGGTTGTACATCTCAATTGTCCGTTGAAACCACATTTGTTTAAGTAAATCAGCCATATCAGCATTGTTTTAAAAAAAGGCAGTAAATGAGGCTGAATTTACTGTTTTGCTGCCAGACAAGGCTCCGCTGATAGCCAGGTGTAGCAGTGGTAAGGTGTTGGGACTGCTTTTGGGACAGCTTTATGTAGGCCCTAACAGTTTATGGGCACCGTTTGTCACCGTTATAGTGCAATTAATGTATTGTTTAGTGTTGTGGCATTGCTGGCATGCATCAAAAACCTACAGTTCATATAAGGAAATCAGTCAATTGAAATAAATTCATTAAGCCCTAATCTATGGATTTCACAACTGGGAATACAGATATGCATCTGTTGGTCACAGATACCGTAAAAAATAGGTAGGTGCGTGGATCAGAAAACAAGTCAGTATCTATCAGCGCGACACAGCTCCTTCGCATAGAGTTGGTCAGGCTGTTGATTGTGGCCTGTGGAATGTTGTCCCATACCTCTTCAATGGTTGTGCGAAGTTGCTGGATATTGGCAGGAACTGGAACAAGCTGTTGTATACGTCGATCCACAGCATCCCAAACATTCTCAATGGGTGACATGTCTGGTGAGTATGCAGGCCATGGAAGAACTGGACACTTTTAGCTTCCAGGAATTGTGTACAGATCCTTGCGACATGGGGCTGTGCGTTATCATGCTGAAACATGAGATGTGGCGGCAGACGAATGGTTCAACAATGGGCCTCAGGATCTCGTCACAGTATCTCTGTGCATTCAAATTGCCATCGACAAAATGCAATCGTGTTCGTTTTTAGTGGCTTATGCCTGCCCATACCATAATGCCACCCCCACCATGGTGAACACTGTTCACAACGTTGACATCAGAAAACCGCTCACCCACATAACGCCATACACGTGGTCTGCAGTTGTGAGGCCGGATGGACATACTGCCAAATTCTCTAAAACGACGTTGGAGGCGGCTTATGGTAGGCAAATTAACATTCTATTCTCTGCAGACATTCCTGCAGTCAGCATGCCAATTGCACGCTCCCTCCAAACTTGAGACATCTGTGGCATTGTGCAGTTGTCACACAACACATTTTAGTGGCCTTTTGTCCCCAGCACAAGGTGCACCTGTGTAATCACCACACTTTAATCAGCTTCTTAATATGCCACACCTGTCCGTTGATGGATTATCTTGGCAATTGAGAAATGCTCACTAATAGGTATGAAAACAAATGTGTACCAAATTCAAGAGAAATAAGCTATTTTTGTGCATAGGTTACATTTCTGGGTTATTTTTTTCAGCTCATGAAACACTTATCATGTTGCGGTTATATTTTTGTTCAGTGTAGTACTAATATCAGCGAGTAATACCATAAGTATTGTTCTGCTGATGAAACGTCAACTCAAGATTTACTAGTCTTGGCAAAAATGATCATTTGGAATTGTTTGAAGGATTTTTATTAATGATTGAACAAAAATAAACAGTACAGTGAAAAAGAGACGGTAGTCTATAAATGGTATAATTACACATTTGTGTATTGGGGGAACAGCTTAGCTGCAAGTTTAAAACAATTCTAAGTGACTTAAAGTGAAGAAATGACTAAGGACTTTGCTATTATTGTGCTAATAATACTAACAATAAGTAAAAGGGAGTTACAGTCATAATGTAGAGACAACAAACAATACAAGGCCTTAGTTTAATGCCATGCGGTTCTTCAGGGAACAGGCTAATGTCCTCAGCTTGTATCAATCATGTAATATACCAGGTTAATAGTAGCCTGGTCATAGATCCATTTGTGCCATCTTGCCAACTCCTATGGTCCTTTATACCATTGGTAAAGACAGCACTAACAGAACTGGGACCAGGCTAGGTTTTGATAGTGGTCTAAAATCAAGCTTCACAGGCAAGTGGGATTCATGACATTGGTCCGGTATAAATGCCCCTCTGCCTGACAACTTGCCAAGGTGTAAGATCGCTAGCCTTGTCCCAGATGTTTAATTTCGTCCATTCCTATTGCCATTGTTTGGTGTGACAGCACAAATAGATCTGGGACCAGGCTGTAAGATCACACCAACAGATAGATTACATGAACTCCAGTATCTTGAATGCAACTTGAAAGCGAGATGTTTTCTTGAGACAGTTATTTCATTTCAGAGGGGGTTCACAGAGTAGTCCATTGCATTGTGGTCACTGATCATGCATGCAGTGTTAAAATGGTGCGATGTGGCTTCAAAACAACTGTATTCCAACATTCCCTATATACTTATCGGTAGCCTGAATCCAGCCTGAATTGTTATTTTTGACTTTCAGTTTGGATCCAGGCTGACCTACTGTTTCCTCTAAAAGCAACGGTTAAAAAACAGCAGTCCAGGCTGTGGTGCTTCAGTTCACAGTGCTCTCACAGCAAGTGAAAATGGCTAAATTAAGATTTCTTTTGAATAACAAAATAAATTGACTATAGCTATATCATTAACTATATAAAATACATTTGTATTCTCTGTCTAGTACTGTATCTGTCCTCTTAGGTCCCGTTTGTTTGTGTCTTTGTGATTGGAGCAGCAGTCCTCCCTCTCACCAGGTGCCACTAAACCCTGGTTGATGGAAGAGGTACGGGAGTGACAGAATGTCAAATTCAGATTAAGAGTTGTTATGCTATTCTTGACATGATTTGAGTTCTCACGGGCCATAGGCCAAGAGAAACCTAACTTGGACCCCATGTTTGAGTGAACAGATTTTACGCTAATGTTAGAAATCTGAAATTAGCACCATGCAGTTAATTTGTAGTTATACATTTTGAATCGATTACCACCAGTTAAATGCCGGAGTAAAAGCTTATTTTCATTTTTTGGGACACACACACACACACACACACACACACACACACACACACACACACACACACACACACAACACACACACACACACACACACACACACACACACACACACACACACCTCCCAAAACATTGTAGTGGTTAATCGAGTTTCAGTAACTATTAAAAAAGAATCATAATTTGAAAATAAAAATGCACTGCTCACTCCAAGTAGTGGGCCTAAATAGACAGCATGCGTAACAAGCCACACTGAACCAGACTTAATGCACAGTCATTCACCAATGAAAGCGACTTATTAAAACTTCGTAAGTGATTTCGACCCTTTTTTTTAATAGAAAATTAGCACACACTAGGAGGTGCCCACAAAGTTGTAATGCCAGACAAACAAATTATAAAAAGCATCAATATCAAATTGTGGGTTGTGGCTCGCTCAAGGGGAAGCAAAGGGTTACAAAGCGTGAGAGGGGTGTGCAGGCAGAGGTCTCATCTACAATTCCTTTGCTTTTTGTTCCTTTTCTTCCATCTTCTTTTTGTTTTTCTTGAGGAAGGAGGGAGTGCGAAACGTCTTCTTCTTCTTGGAAGGTGATTTGCTGAGATATTCGTCACCGTCCTGTTCACAGTCTTGGTTGCCGGCGGCGGAAGCGTCAGCAGGCCCCTCTCCCTCAGTGGTGGCGGGAGGGACAGGAGTGGGGTCTTCAGCGGGGAGGGTGGGTGCTGGGGTGGCGGAGGGTTCGTCGTCTTGGGTCAGGTCAGGGAGGGTCTGTCTCAGTGGAGCCTGGTCACTCTCATACTTATAGCTGTGCTCCGGCTGGGGCTCTGTGGGGGAGGGAGGGCGGGAGAGCAGGGGGAGGGCGGAGAAGATCTAATTAGATGGGAGGAAACGGTTCATTTACAGGGCCTGCAAAGCAGCTGCAATACAGATGAGACCACGTGTCAAGGCAGATATGAGATCAGCTTTTAAAATCTGCTATTCAACTATTTACATTAGCCATTTCCCATTACTCTCACTTGGGCTACAGATTAATCCACAACAGCGATATATCCAATTTTCTTCTGCCATCATTCAGTCTTTATTCTGTCGCCCAGCTAGTCACGAACACATATCTATATCAACCATGAAAACAGTCTACGTCTGCAGAGCAGAATCGTCAGGCATCAATAAGACATGCTCCTCAGCTGCGGAATAACACCATCAGCTCAACTAGCTAGACATTGAAGACTCGGACCACAAAAGCGTGACATTGAAGACTCAGAGAAGAACGCTGACCATTTCACAAAGCAAAGCTCAACAGCTCTTTTACTTAATGCTTAAAATAACATCCAGGGAAGGGTAAGGCCCTTACAGCTTTTAAACAGTAGATGCGATTTAATAGTTTTTCCCTCAACATCAATCTACACACAATACCCCATAATGACAAAGCAGGGACGACCGCCTCAAATCTTCTTGTATAACGCTACAAGCTTGGTACACCTGTATTTGGAGAGTTTCTCCCATTCTTCTCTGCAGATCCTCTCAACCTCTGTCAGGTTGGATGGGCAGCTATTTTCAGGTCTCTCCAGAGATGTTGGATCGAGTTTAAGTACAGGCTCTGGCTGGGCTACTCAAGGACATTCAGAGACTTGTCCCGAAGCCGTTCCTGCGTTGTCTTGGCTGTGTGCTTAGGGTCGTTGTCCTGTTGGAAGGTGAACCTTCGCCCCTTTGGCAAACTCCAAGCGAGCTGTCATGTGCCTTTTACATTTACATTTACATTTAAGTCATTTAGCAGACTTTTACTGAAGAGTGGCTTTCGTCTGGCCACTCTAACATAAAGGCCTGATTGGTTGAGTGCTGCAGAGATGGCAGAACCTTCCAGAAGGACAACCATCTCCACAGAGGAACTCTGGAGCTTTGTCAGAGTGACCATCGGGGTCTTGGTCACCTCCCTGACTAAGGCTCTTCTCCCCTGATTGCTCAGTCTGGCCGGGTGGCCAGCTCCTAGAAAGAGTCTTGGTGGAGCCAAACTTCTTCCATTTAAAGAATGGAGACACAATCCCATCTCTGAGCTCTACGGACTATTCCTTTGACCTCGTGGCCTGGTTTTTGCTCTGGCATGCACTGTCAACTGTGGGACCTTACAAAGACAGGTGTGTGCCTTTCCAAATCCTGTCCAATCGATTGAATTTATCACAGATGTTTCTACAACTTGATTGGAGACCATCTCAAAGATATTCAATGGAAACAGGATGCGAGTCTATATATTTGCAAAAATGTCTAAACCTGTTTCGCTTTGTCATTACGGGGTATTGTGTGTAGATTGATGAGGAAAACGAAACAAAATGTGGAAAAAGTCAAAGGGTCTGAATACTTTCTGAATGCACTGTATATCAAATTCATGTGCATATAAACTATACAGTGCAGTGGGATTAAGTACAGTTCATCTTCATGCTTCTGTATAAACTGTGCAGTCAATGTAGCACAAGACAGCCACTGTCCGCTGTTTGTCTGAGTTCCTCACCATGCATACAAGCCACAGACAATATACTGTATTTCTAACTCTTATTAATAGCATGTACACACAACAGACTGATTATCCATTTAACCCCTGAAGATCCTCTGAATATTGATGAGGGATAAACATAACACAGCACGAAGATAAACAAATAATTTATATAGGAAGCGGTTTATGTTACTGCTAAGCCAACAGAAAACAAGCCTCGCACTTAGCAAAGAGAAAAAAAATGATGTATTCTACTACAGCCACACTCCACTAAAATACAGGAGAGCTGTTTATACCAGAGGTTGGTCTCATCTGGAACAAAAACATTCAATACATTATAATAGCAATATACATTACCTGTTTCATGTATTTTATTAATGGAAATTCTAATGCAGGTACTTATGATTTCATATAGTTTTAAAATAAGATGTTCCCATGTAAGACTCAAAAAGGTTAAGTTCACAATAGGTCAACTCCGGGAAGGAGGAGATTACCTAAAAAGAGATTTGTTGCTGGGTCTATCTCAGATCTCTCCACTGTCGCTGGCTAGGAACATAGACTGTATAGGAAGTGGTGTTAACATCAATCTCATCATTTAAGAGATACTGTCATTTCAAACAGGGAGGACCTCTGAAATAGCACCTGGCAACAAAAGGAAATAAGAGGGAAAGAACAGGAAATCAAGGACCAAAGTGAGGAGGAATAGGTACTCAATCCCAGTGGGCCACAGAGAGAGAGAGAGAACGAGGAAGAGTCGGATGAGTGAATCCATGCAAAGAACGGTGGGGTTAGTTTGAACACAAGCCATGGGTTGGTGGCGAGTTGGAACAATACGTACTTACTATGGCAACAGGTACTCTCTAGCATTTCCATCTCCTGATAGTAACGCAGCCACAAAGAAGAAGCACAGGTAGAAACAAACATCTATAGGTGCAAGTCAATCACAGCCACCACAGTGTTAAAATTATAACAGAAAAATCCAAATGAAATTAGGAGAAACACCAGGAGAAATTAAATGTAAAAAAATAACAAAAATCCATATTCTTAACAAGACTCCAAAAGATGGAGAATGGAGAAGTGAAAGGGTATTGTAAGATATTTAACACGTGTTAAACCATCTTTGATTAGATTACACCTATGATTGGTCTAGTAGACAATCCCCTTCTACTTCCCTTCTATACTTTACATCCTAAAGAACACACACTTGTTATGGTTTATACTGGGAGATGCTAGAAGAAGCACAGTATTGGCTTCAGAAAATCAGAGGAAGGATAACTATGTCCCTCGCAGGCCTCCATAGATCTCGATGCATTCATTCTTTATTATTGTATAATCCATGGCAAAGAAGTGTCTGGGAAATAATGTACTTTATGGTTTTTACAACCAGTAGTGTCATTACACTGTATTGGGCATTCTCCTGCTGACTTTAAAAGATGTAATCCAACAGTAATAAAGACCAAGAGGGAGAATAAAACAAAATACTTTCTTAAAATGATCAGAATGCACTTCAATCTTAATCTCATGTAAGAAAAACTCACTCTGCTCTAAAAGTCATGGCTATCTTTGGTACATTACCATTTGTAGCGCTCTGTTGATCTTGATGAATCATAATCTAAGAGGATATTCCTTGGACAAAAATGTAAACCCTGAATTACACTGAACTTTCCACTAAATGAGGGTTATACTACAAATCAGGATCCATAATTTAGCCAGCTAACTTTGATGAACTAACAATAAAACAACAATAGATTTTCTGGTTCATTAAGAAAGATAAACAAAGATATGTGTTTTTGTTGTTGAGTTAATGAGACAGACCATGTTCATTTCAAGTGCATCTGAAATGTTAATGTTATTTCAGAACATTTAGCCAAGTTAGCTGGCTAACTCATTGATCCTACTTTGTAGAATACCCCTCTGATCTTACGGTTGGTTTGTTTGTTTCCCATATAACCCAATTAACCCCAATTGACTCAATTAGTCTCAAACCTCTTGGCCTGTTATTACACATTAAACATCCATTTCAAAAGCAACTATATTTATGTTAAAGACCACATCAAAGAAAAACAGACAGGAACCCTTGAATTCCTTGTTTCTGACCCTTAACCATGGTGCCTCACACCCAGTAGTAGCCCAGGAGAAGCCCCTAGGCCAACTAACCTTCCTCTGCTCTGACAGGGGTGCTGGGGGGCGTGCAGGTCTGACTCTGACCCTTCACCTCTTCCTCAGGCTCCGGTAACGCATCTAGGGAGGAAATCGAATCAAACATCATTTAAAAGTCCACTTCACAAACGAAAAGACGAAGGTTGTCAACTGGTCAGATTAGAGCAATGCATTCATTGATTTAGATTGAGGATTGTCAGTTACAGGGTTCATTCAAAACAACACACATTACTACCCTTACACCACCACATACAGTATATAAAAACAGCACACAGAACATAGGAGAAAAGAACAGGCATTGATTATTATTATAGGATATTGCACACGACAAAGCAGAAGTAATAAAGCCCACAATGGCAACAAGACCCACGTAATTCCACCTTCACCCCAGATAAGGAACCTCTTCCATTGGAGACGCCAATCAGATGATTAGTAGTAAAACCTTTACAAACCCCAAAAGGAAAACAGGTCCATGTTAGGAGGAGGAGCAGGAGGATGAGGAAGAGTCTCTTGCCCAGGACTGATGAGAGATCATTCATGTTCATTTGGGGAAGGCTTCCTTGGCCAGCAACAATCAGCAATTGGATTCCATTGGTTAAACAGAGATGAGTCAGATCAGATGCTAGGGGGAGGGTTGCAAAATTCTGGAAACTTTCCCTAAATTCCAAGGTTTTCCAGAAATCCTGGTGGGATGTTTCCCAGTTCAAGGATATCCTCCCCGCTGATTCCTGGAATCCTTCAACCTGGATTTATGGAAAACCTGGACATTTTGCAACCTTCATCATGAAGAAGTGGGCATAGGCAGAGGACAGACAAGGTTTGAGGATTGGAGGGGGCTAAGTAGTGGGTAGGACGGGAACAGGACCAACCCCGGAGAGACAGAAAAGGGACTCCAGTGTCAGAATACAGAACGGAGGGCAGGCCAGAATCACTCTGCAGTCAGTTAGTACCTGGAGCCTCAAGGAGGGTGAGGGCAGCCAGTTCTGTGTTGGTGGTTCTGAGGGCCTTCAGCACGGCACAGTGAAAATCCTTGTGAGGAGACTCTGGACGGGAATCTCCCCCGTAGGCCCTGGGCCCCGACCCTGTGGACGTCCCAGGGCTCTCCTGACCATCCCCCGACTGTGTCAGGGTGTCTCGGCTGGGGAAAGAGGTGGTGGTGGTAGGGGTGGCCGTGGAGGCTGTGGGGGGGGGGGGGGGGTTCTGAAACATCCAGTCCCTTCTCTGGGACACAGCGGGGCTTTGGCTTCAGTGCAGGCTTCTGTGGGGAGGTAGAGGGGGACAGGCCTCCCTCCCCAGGCCCAGGTGAAGGGAGCTGTGTCCTGGCTGTGGCATACCCTTCACCCTGTACTGGATGAATGATGCAACAACAATTTGGATCTCTGTGATGGGTTGTGGGCTCCAGGAGCTTTGTGAAGAACTACCTCATACCCCACATATTGTGATTCTGTATATTTCTGCCATTGTCATTTCTTTCTTAAAACTGTATATTGCAAACCACTTCCCCGTCGGGAACTGCTGCTACTGCTCCTACTACTACTACTGCTCCTACTACTACTACTGCTACTACTACAAGTTAATGGAGAAAAGAGGGTTTAATGGTGAATAAACCGTGCAGTTTGTTCTTCTCTGAGTTGGTATAACGTGACCCAAGAGGTGATCTAGGAGACAGGTCTTACCATCGGGTCCTTTCTGTTTGAGTTCCACCTCCTTGCGATATTCCTCCAGCTCCTGGTCAAACTGCTTGTTGAAGGGGTTGGGGCCTTTCTGGTTGATGACGACTCTGGGCTGGTACTCCTTCTCTATGATGGCCTTAGATGCTGTCACCAGCTCTCCCTAGTGGTTCAGACAGGAAGGGACACATTGTTGCTAAAGAACAGGCCTGTTGTGCATCACAAAATTAATATTGTCAGAATTTTTTTTAAATCAATGCCAACACTGAGAATTTCTAAGTATGTTAATACTAGTATTTGGCAGGTCAAACCTGTTTAGATGATTTCTGGTATATCATCAAAATAAATCAATTGCACCACGTTTTTGGACTTTTTTACCTGGTTAAGTACAATAACATTGGAAATTAATGTTGAAAGTTCAAATTTATATTCCTAAAACTTAAGTTGAAAATGATGTGGTCGCTGCTTCCCCCTCTTTTTTCGTGGCCCCTATCTTGACAGCGGACAGAAAAATATACGTTTTGAAGTACATTTTCTGCAGTTCTATGCATTCGGCATTGGGGAAGAGACCATTTTTCAGTTTTATAACAAATATCATTCAATTCTACTAATTTTGCCATGGGGCAGAGATACATTTTTGCAGTTTTAAAGCTAATTTCCTACAATTCTACACATTTTGACATGTTAATGATCTGAGTGAGAGTGAGTAACAAAATCAATGGGGGACCCCTGGATGTCCGGGCCCCTGGGCACGTGCCCAACAAGTTTAGGTATCTGGCTAGACTAATTTACAAAATCAAAAAATTGTTAGCTGACGCTGCTAACTGAGTGACTGTCAATGACTGACAAAAGAAGAGAAAAACTACTGATGCCCAACCAAATCTCAAACTTGCACTTTGTGTATTCTACTTTAAAAAAATTAAAAAAATTGATTTCACCTTAATTTAACCAGGTAGGCTAGTTGAGGACAAATTCTCATTTACAACCGCGACCTGGCCAGTCTAGCCAGACACCTAGGTATTTGTTAGTTGTCCACATATTCTAAGTCAGAACCATCCAGAGAAGTGATGCTGGTCGTGCAGGCGGGCGCGGGCAGCGAACGGTTGAACAGCATGCATTTGGTTTTACTAGCGTTTAAGAGCAGTTGGTGGCCATGGAAGGAGTGTTGTATGGCATTGAAGCTCTTTTGGAGATTGGTTAACACAGTGTCCAAAGAAGGGCCAGATGTATAGAGAATGGTGTCGTCTGCGTAAAGGTGGATCAGAGAATTACCTGCAGCAAGAGCGACATCATTGATATATACAGAGAAAAAGTTGGTCCGAGAATCGTACCCTGTGGTACCAGAATAGACTGCCAGAGGTCCAGATAATAGGCACTCCGATTTGACACGCTGAGCTCTATCTGAGAAGTAGTTGGTGAACCAGGCGAGGCAGTCATTTGAGATGTTGAGTCTGCCGATAAGAATGTGGCGATTGACAGTGTCGAAAGCCTTGGCCAGGTCGATGAAGACAGCTGCACAGTACTTTCTTTTATCAATGGCGGTTAAGATATCATTTAGTACCTTGAGCGTGGCTGAGGTGCACCCGTGACCAGCTCAGAAACCGGATAGCACAGCAGAGAAGGTGGTCAGTGATCTGTTTATTAACTTGGCTTTCGAATAATTTAGAAAGGCAGGGCAGGATGGATATAAGTCTGTAACAGTTTGGGTCTAGTGTTCCCCCCCTTTGAAGAGGGGATGACCGCAGCAGCTTTCCAATCATTAGGGATCTTGATACGAAAGAGAGGTTGAACAGACTGGTAATAGGGGTTGCAAAAATGGCAGCGGATACTTTTAGAAAGAATAGTAATCATATACTTGTATACGAGAACCATATATACTGCACACGCACCAAAAACCGTTTTGAAAAGTGACAATAAAATCACTCATATCAATTAGGGGGGAATATCAGGTTGTATGCGCTGTTGAAACTAACACAACGACAAAAAACGCATGGAAACTGGAGATATTTTTTACATCACTGATTAGAGAACATCCTGCAGTAGACAGTCTCATATCGATATCACGTCATTTGCGCGAGAGTGAGAGATTGCACGTCCTGTTCAAACTAACAGCTCAACAACAACAAAAACACTCGGAATCTGGGAATGTGTACATCACTGGTTAGAGGACAATTTGTATTTTTAAGTGTTGCATTTTGATTTTGGAATGTCGGTTGTTGATTTCGGGAGGCTGCCATCGCGGAAAAAGGAACAGACCACTTTTTCTGTTAGTTAACGTAAATGAATCACGACGCAGCATAGGATATCAACAATGACAATGGTTAGCTGCTGTTTAAGTGATAGTTTGACTGTCAAATCCATGCATTGGTGTGGCCAGCGACCTCAACTCTGCATTGCAAGTCCTGCTCAACCCAGCCCATGACAAAATCAACAGTACAAAACCAATGATATTGATCTGTTTTAAGCAATACATTTCGTCATTATGATGACTATAAACGTTTATATTAACCATCACCAATCTGAGGTAAAAAGGATGTGTAATTCCACTATATTTTATGGAGTGAAAATGCAAGCTTGTGTAAAGTAGTAATAAACTGCCCACAATAGGGAAATTAGCGCAATATACAATCACTTAAAATAGGTGCAATATGCAGAAATTGGTCCGCCATGTCCTGGTTTCTGAAATATGAATAGTTAGCCTAATTTCAGTTTGTGACAAAACAAGCAAGTTTTGAGTGTGTGGAGAATCAGTTTACCAAATCAAATTTTATTTGTCACATACACATGGTTAGCAGATGTTAATTCGAGTGTAATTGCTGTGAAATATATTTTCCATAACCCAAAATGTTTTATTTTCAGCTGGTGTACAAAGCCGAAAGTAAGATGCAAAAACTAAATTTAAGAGCAGGATGCATAGAACTAGCGCACATAGAACAAATACTGCTTTTTAAGCTTGCTTTCAATAAGAATGACAGATCTATAACTCATTTCTATGTGAATTTGATCAGATCGCCCAAAAAGTTACATATTGGCACTTTAATATGGCAAAATAATTCTACATGTCAATTTAAGAGGATATACAGTTGAAGTCGTAAGTTTACATACACTTAGGTTGGAGTCATTAAAACTAGTTTTTCAACCACTCCACAAATTTCTTGTTTACAAACTATAATTTTGCAAGTCGGTAAGGACATCTACTTTGTGCATGACAAGTAATTTTTCCAACAATTGTTAACAGACAGATTATTTCACTGTATCACAATTCCAGTGGGTCAGAAGTTTACATACACTAAGTTGACTGTGCCCTTAAACAGCTTGGAAAATTCCCGAAAAATGTCATGGCTTTAGAAACTTCTGATAGACCAATTGCATCTCATATGTATATACTGCACTCAATACCATCTACTGTATCTTGCCTATGCCGCTCTGTACCATCACTCATTCATATCTTTATGTACATATTCTTTATCCCCTTACACTTGTGTCTATAAGGTAGTAGTTTTGGAATTGTTAGCTAGATTACTTGTTGGTTATTACTGCATTGTCGGAACTAGAAGCACAAGCATTTCGCTACACTCGCACTAACATCTGCTAACCATGTGTATGTGACAAATAAAATTTGATTTGATTTGACATAATTTGAGTCAATTGGAGGTGTACCTGTGAATGTATTTCAAGGCTTACCTTCAAAATCAGTGTCTCTTTGCTTGACATCATGGGAAAATCCAAAGAAATCAGCCAAGACCTCAAAATTTGTTACAAAAGTATCTATATCCATAGTAAAACAAGTCATATATCGACATAACCTGAAAGGCTGCTCAGCAAGGAAGAAGCCACTGCTCCAAAACCACCATAAAAAAGCCTGACTATGGTTTGCAACTGCACATGGGGACAAATATCATACTTTTTGGAGGAATGTCCTCTGGTCTGATGAAACAAAAATAGAACTGTTTGTCCACAATGACCATCATTATGTTTGGAGGAAAAAGGGGGAGGCTTGCAAGCTGAAGAACACCCTCCTAACCGTGAAGCACGGGGGTGGCAGCATCATGAGGTGGGGGTGCTTAGCTGCAGGAGGGACTGGTGCACTTCACAAAATAGATGGCATCATGAGGATCGAAAATTATGTGGCTATATTGAAGCAACATCTCAAGGCATCAGTCAGGAAGTTAAAGCTTGGTTGCAAATTAGTCTTCCAAATGGACAATGACCCCAAGCGTACTTCCAAAGTGGTGGCAAAATGGCTAAAGGACAACAAAGTCAATGTATTGGAGTGGCCATCACAAAGTCCAGACCTCAATCCTCTAGAAGATTTATGGGCAGAACTGAAAAAGCTTGACCCAAGTTGAACAATTTAAAGGCAATGCTACCAAATACTAATTGAGTGCATGTAAACTTCTGACCGACTGGGAATGTGATGAAAGAAATAAAAGCTTAAATAAATCATTCTCTCTACTATTATTATTCTGACATTTCACATTCTTAAAATAAAGTGGTGATCCTAACTGACCTAAGACAGGGAATTGTTATGAGGATTAAATGTCAAGAATTGTGAAAAACTGAGTTTAAATTTATTTGGCTGAGGTGTATGTAAACCTCTGACTTCAACTGTACATACATTTCCCACTCACAAACTATTGCAACCATGACATTATCTCACTCATTTAACCAAATCGAGTTTTAAAAAATGCTCTAAAACACAATTTAATGTTTGACGTCACTACTAGTATGGAGCATTTCAAAGCAGTCTGGACAATATAGCCTATTCAATTTGTCTTAAATGTTTGTACCTCACCTTGGAGTCTTATATATGGGGAGATGAAGAACAGGGCCGCATTCAACAGGGCACAACATTGTGGAACATTGAGATATAAATACATAAATAATGTGGAATAAATTGGCTCTCTGACATGTGACTTGAAGGAATCACATCAACTCTATTTCTAGCTGCAATGTTCCACAACGGTTGCCTAACATGCTCCAGATATCTCACAGAAAAACAGAAGAGGTGAGAGGTCATGGAAGGTCAGGAAGTACCTTTCTAAAAGACTTAGCAGGACTATTGGCCTCTGACAGATCGAGGCTGGCAATAGTGTCCGTACAGTCAGACAGAGGGGCGTCCTGCAATAGTAAACTGAGTGAGGGGGGCAGATCCCAGTCCGAGAACACACATTTGTTACAATACGCATAGTCACACACACACGCAGCTTTTGTTTCAGGGAGGTGAATTGGGCAGTCTCGAGCGTGATCATGATTAAAACAAATGGCTCTGGATCATGCATTGCAACACACCACAGGAGTTTGTGCAAGTCAAACTACAGAGACAAACACCCAATACAATGCATAAGGCTAGATTTAACGCTATCAAATCACGCAAAACCAAAACATTACAACTAACAGTGAAGAAAGGTTAAGAGAAAACCAACAGCTCTTTCTCAATTCAGTCCTTCTAAAGACCTTCAATAGTAAAATCTGATCACATAATGCACATTACATTGGTCAGCAGACAAACACTTCAACAATGGCCTCAGCCGTCCTCCCAAAAATCATTCAAATGAAAGCAAAACCTCAATAACAAATTATGAATGTGATCCGCCAGAGGTCAAAGGAAGGCAAACCAACAACATGCAAACTCAACTCTGAAGTCATATGAAAGCAATCTGACAGACCTGAAGGCTAACAACATGTTGGGGTTAGTCATCAAAAGGAGGAAAATCTAACATCAACCAAAGGGGATGGACACAACCCGTCCTGAGACGCAGCAGGAAGTCTACGGAACTTCTGTGATCAAAGAATAACCAAGTTAACTTAAATGTCAGCGGTGGGTGATCAAATCAGACCTGGGTTCAAATACTGGAAATTGGAAATCATTCAAATACTTTTAGCCTTTTTTTGAGCACAGGGTTTGCAGTTCTGCAACTATTATATTTGTTCCATTGCTCCAGGCAAACTCAATCAAACCAAGCTTAAGAATTTGAAATGTGGTCCGGCTCGGGGTTAAGCATTTAGGGCAGCACACATATCGCTATTTTTGCAGGGTTTGTCTGGCGGCTGTGAGGTGGGGCAGGGCACAGGAGGGACTCACCTGGACAAAGGAGCGGTCCACCATGCTTCCAGCACACAGCACCTGGGACTCAGGCCCTGCAGTCTTGATGTCCTTAAGGTTCTGCTCTCGGATCTAGAGGGTAGTAGTAGACAGAAAGAGGGGTTGGATACGGAGACACAGACATGCATTGAATAACACAAAGACAGAAATCCTGATTCTCTACCATTCTTACGAAGTGTGCACTACCGCTCATGGATTCAATTTTTTTTGTTGAAAAATCACTCCAGCCAACACTTACACCAACCTAATGCTTTAAATCCATGATGAACAATGTATAAGTGCACACTACCGGAGTAGGGCAGAGAGTTGGGACCCAAATCAACCCATGTTGAAATAATCGACAGAGTCCATGTTAAAATGATATCCTACCTTGTTCCTCATCTCCAGCACCTCCTTGGGGTTTGTGTTGAGCGGGACAAACTGATTGGCTACTGCAGCCTGTCGCATCCCTTCCTCATTCATCCACTGTAATTACCAAAGCAACAATTCAAATAAACTGCCTAAAACGATGCTGCCAAAATAACATGAAAAAACAGCCGCAAAAGATTTAAATATACAGACTACACAGGCGTTTTCAGGACAATAATAATAGGTCATGCTTTTCAAACTGAAAAAAATTGAGAAGGTATGTATGACTAACGGAATTTAAAAAATAACAAAAGCACCTGGAAGCAGTAAACCAATGATGATACATCTTTTGGCAGGATGGCTCTGTATTTCACAGTTCGAGAAAGTACACACTGAACAGTCCTTTTCAGTATTAAGTTACTGGTATTTTTATGTAATTATCTAACCCCCTAACAGGCATCGGTTATTGAATGTTTCCTCAAAAGATGCACTATCATCATCATTGATACTCTGGCTGTTACTCGTAGACTTCAAAAACTGAGAAAAGTAAAAAACACAAAAAAAGAGCAACTGAAGACATCACAAGAAGATGAGACCGTGGAAGGGGAGGGGGTGAGGACGTGGAAGGGTGAGGCGATGATGGCGCTGGCTTACAGTACAGTAGAAGCTATGTACTGTGTGTCGACCAGCGAGCTAGCAGCAATGTGTTGAGGCGTGAGAGAGTGGGCATCACCAAGTCATTCCCAGGCTAACATACAGTACAGTAACAGAACAACAGGAATAAAGAGAAAAACACACAGACAGACGAGACACTCGTCCACCATTCACTGACTGACAGAATAACTAATTGGAAAAAAACGCCAACTTAGTGTTACCCCCAATAATTAAATTTTATACAAGTTCCTTAGTTTACGTTTAGTTAAAAGGGGCTGCCATTATGCAATGGTATTTTGATCTACTACTGAACAACTTTCTTATGACTGCTGTGGAGAAACAAAAAACCTCTGGAGCTGTCATGAAGGTAATGAACTGGACTGTTCTGGGAGTTCTTGACAGAGGTGTTTAAACAGAAATGATGGGAAAGCTCAGGCCAGGATGGAAAGAAAAAGATTGAGCTTTTCATTTGATTTTTTATAGATGTGATTAAATGAGCAGCCGCTGAATCTACTTTTAGCCTTCATGCAAATATTTATATTTTTTCCACCTTTTTTGATGCACTTACTGGAAAGTATGTTACTATGCATTTTGCCTTGGAGTAGCATAAGCTATGGGTTATTTTCTGTTTAAGAGATGTTTCAGCTGGGCAGTTAAAGCTGTTAGGTGCCAAACCAAAAACTAGATGAGGAAGAGGCAAAGGGCATCCGGGATGTAGTTAGGAAACATGGGATGGACATGTAAACATGATATACTCACTGATTATGTACGGAGTCTCACAACACAACACTTTCTCCTACTTCCCAGAGGAGGTAATTGTTTCAAAAGTCAAAAACGGGTTAAATGTCTTGTTTAGAAATAAAAATGTTAATAAACATATTCGCTCATGCAGGGGAACACAAATTAAATGTCATATTATCAACCCTGGAGAGTTGGAGAGTTGGGAGATGGTTCGGGATTCAAGAATAGAGGGGGCAGAGTCACATAAAAGCAGGCTATGACTCATGATATTCTGATTCCAATTCCGCACCAAAAGCAGGGCAGCCTTGCGCCTTATTCACTCTTGTCTGTGGATTTAACTGTGATGTAATTGGCTGTCTGGCTGAAGGACCAGCTACAAGAGATAGAGGTAACTTCCTCAGTTTCAAAGGTCAGACAATGCTCAAAATAAAGAGAGGCATGCTAGCTTTGAAGTGCATCTACAAAAGGGGGACACGGTCTATCTATAATGTATTGTATGGTTATATTACATTAGCTAGTAATTAGTAATACATTGTCACTCTCTCATATCAACTGTGGCACAAAAATTGTGTGCAACACCGTAGAAAGGTATGAGGGTTTGCTTTAGTAAAATGCATCCTGCGTTTTGCTTGAGTCTAATACTGCACTAACTTCCCTGGGTGTACAGTTATAACAGCCACAGACCAGACACACAACACCAGACAGAAAGGAACGAGAATAAATCTGTAAAGCAACAGTAGTGGTTGGTTAGCAACATCATCGAGCCACGCCCACTCTGGGCTCATACAACGCCCCTGTCGCTCCTCCTCCCGGAGAGCACCTACAATGCATCTGACTACTCATGCAACACCGCATGCGCTGGGCTGCTGGGGTGGCACCCTAAAAGCCTGAGGGAACAAAGGAAGGAAAGGGGAGGGGTGGGACTAAGATGAGGAATAGAGGGAGGGACCAACCGCTTAAGAGAGTGGTTCGTAGGGAAAACAACTTCTTTCGACAGTAAGTTATAGGAACAAAGAACTGCATTTAAGGGAATGAAAAGGGGGAACCAGGATATATAAAATATCTTAAGCAGTTATTAAAAGTCTGGTCTTTGGACTGGCTAGAGAGAGGAAAATAGAGCAAAACTACCACAATGGGAATTAGTTAAATACTGGTCAGAGAGGGTGGTTAGATGCATCCAAACACTGGAGCTGTCTGGAGAAGTAGCTATATCACAGGGTCTAAATAGATCACAGGATCCATTTCACCCCAACCTTAGAGTGCCAACCAGCTGCCCTGTCATCAACTAGCTGAACTGTAACTATGAACAATAAGGTAGGCACAGACCAAGCAGTTGGTAATACAGCTTGGCACGCAGACACCGGACGAGAGAGACTGCAGCAAGGGTTTGACATGATCGTGTGTAATGTTCGTCCACACCTTAGTCTTCAACTTGGGGCTGCCACCGTCGGGCCCTTCCTCGTAGGCCTCTTCCGGCCGGTCCGAGTTGGGCCAGCGGGTCTTGTCACGCTGCTGCCTCTGAAAGCTGTGCTTGAGAGGGGAGCGAGCGCCCGAGTCACTGTCCTCGGCATAGGAATAGCCCGTGGCCGAGGGAGCGATCTCTACGTCGCTGTGGAACTTTTTAGCTTTGTCTCGCAGGGCAGGGCACCTGTAGGGGTAGCCTGTCCTGTAACCCTAGAGAAAGAGAGGTTTTTTTTAAATGAAACAGGATAAAGCAAGGCATATCAAATATTGTTGATAGTAATCTACAGTATTAATAATTATATTTCACATGAAAACATTTTCTTACAGTTGACAGGTTATCCTGGTAGTCTCATATCTGTTTGTACTGTCTTACCAACTCCTACGGTCAAACAACATTTGGCAATGACCATAGGAGATGGCAAGACAACAAACAGATCTGGGACCAGTCTATGAAAAGGTATCATTACTCTCAAGACTAATAGATTAATTCCTACCAGGTTATCCAGCATCCTCATGTAAGCCTCAAACTCCTGCTCCCCGACCAGCCATTTCGGGTGTGTGGAGCCCTCGACATGCTCAGAGCACCGTGGCCGGGATTTGTACTTAGCAGGGTCCAGCATCACCAGGTTACCAGGTCCTCCAGCACTGGCTAGGGTGCGCACCTGGACACACACACACACACACACACACACACACACACACACACACACACACACACACACACACAGTCCCACACAAAGTAATTCAGTCACAGACACAATCATGTCACATGCAGAAGGAAGTATTGTGTTTGGTATATGTTGTGCTTTGATTTCAAATGCTCAAAGAGTTGGCATCTTGCCTGAGAGTAACAGTATAACCTCTTTATAATAATACAATATGATGTATCATTGATCAAGACCGGCCGCAGAGAAGAGGCCCTGGAGCAGATTCTCACAGAAATCAAGTTTGGTCTGAAAACTGTCCTACCTGGATCTCACATGCAGTGACCAGGTTGTGGATATAGTAGAAGGCTTCCTCCACAGTCTCCCCAACAGACACCAGACCATGGTTTCTCAGGATCAGAACCTAGAGGACAAATAGCATCCAAACAACTCAGTGTACCCACACACTGTCCACTCTCTCAACACAGACATGTCGGGCCAGTTTCCACAGACAGATTAAGCCATGGTGTGACTGCCCTGGATTTGTCTGAACCATCCCAGTGCTTCTCCTGCCGATGGGGTGCTTCCGCTTTAATTCCCTATTAAATAGCCAGCATCAGCCGTGCAAAAGTGGGTTGTGATATTGGGCGAGAGAGGAAGTGTTCAACACTCAGCTTGGAAAGTCGTTCATACCCCGGTTGTTTTGTTGTATTTAAACGTTTGTACTGTAGCTGTGTCGCAAGATAAACCAGTATCGGATCTACTTATGTCCATTGTTGGACTACCGATCTACGTTGGTCTCGGCTGTTCTCCTTGACCTTTCTCCGCTGGAGATCTGTTGGGCGGATTGGATTGTCTGACTGACCACCACTTCTTTGCATTTGTTTTGGGGTGATTTATACAGTGTTGGTTTATGGATTCAGTTGTAGTTGAAGACTGCTGAGATTTGATTCTCTTTATTATGTGTGAAACTGGAGGTTATTGCAATCTGATTGTATGAAGGAGATGGGTTTCACGCATCATTTTATGGAAAGACAATTGTGTGACTGAGGTCACTCGGGTGCACTGCACTCCTTTACCTGGGCTGGGCTTTTTTACATTTATGACCGAGGTAATGGACATTTACCAGTGAACCAAGGTTGTTATTGTTTTGTGACTTAAATTGACTTTGATCATTTACTTTGGTAATACAACCAACGCAAAAGGAACAGTTGTTTTGAGGTTATTTCCAATGTTTTAAGGGTTTATGAAAAATATATTTCCATACTGTCTTTTAAATGAGTCCTTTGTATTGGTGTAGACTTGACTCATTCCCTCACAAACAAAAAGGAGAAATCAATATTTTCCTCTGGTAGGCGCAACCTACCTGGCATCCCTAACAAACCACCACAAGACAAAACCATTACATAAAAAAATGGCACCCCTAAACATTTATAAATAACCAAAGCAAATATTGTGTGTGGATTGTTAAGGAATTAAAACAATGGATTCAACCCAATAAAATGTGCTCATTCATATCATACCTGTCAATGGGAATTACACAGGGTCATTCTGAAAATGCAAATAATAATGTGAAATACTGATGATGTGAATGGAGATAATGGAGTTGATTTGGGCCAGAGCCCACGGAATCTGCATGCTCGGTCTGGACCACAGGCGGTCTAACCAGTTACTCTCTTATTGACATGTGGAAGTTCTGCGCTAGCCCTCCCTCTGACACCCAACCTTCCTCCATCGTCTGGTTTATCTCCAGAGGTTGTAGTCTTACAACTTCAAGGTGACATCCTTGATTTTCAGACTCAACAACATCTCCGAACTCTAATCCCCCATAAATTCAAAAGTCTGAGTGAAGAGCAACAACAGAGCGCAATGGAATATATTTTCTGGATGATTTAAATAGACTAGCTATCATCAAGCTTGCCACTAAAAAAAAACTGTCAGTCAACCAACCAGGTTGCATAGGAATTAAATCATCAACATGAATTGATCACATCTTTACTAGTGCTGCAGAAATTTGCTTTAAAGCAGTATCAAAATCCATAGGATGGAGTGATCACAATATAATAGCCATATCTAGGAAAACCAAAGTTCCAAAGGCTGGGAAAAATATAGTGTATCTGTGGCCATACAATAAGTATGAGTGATTCATATGTTGTTGATAATGTAAAGAATATTTACTGGTCTGTGGTGTGTAATGAGGAGCAACCAGATGCTGCAATTGACACATTTCTGAAATGTCTTATTCCAGTTACTAATAAGCACCCATTAAGAAAATGACTGTAAAAACTGTTAAATCCCCTTGGATTGACGAGGAATTGAACAATTGTATGGTTGAGAGGGTTGAGGCAAAAGGTATGTCAAATAAATCTGGCAGCCCAACTGATTGACTGTAATGCAAATTAATAAATCATGACTAAAATAAATAAAAAATAAACCATACTATGAAACAAAAAAATTCTATAAAGAATGATAGTAAAAAGCTTTGGGACACCTTAAATGAAATTTTGGGAGAAAAAGACAACTCGGCACCATCATTCATTGAATCAGATGGCTCATTCATCAAAAGGCAACTGATAATGCCAACTACTTAATGACTTGTTCCATTGGCGAGATAAGCAAACTTAGGGATGACATGCCAGCAACAAACGCTGACACTACACATCCAAGTATATTGGACCAAATTATGAGACAAGAATTGTTCTTTTGAATTCTGTAGTCAGTGTGGAGGTGGTGATTTTTTTTTTATTGTTGTCTATCAACAATGACAAGCCACCAGGGTCTGACAATCTGGATGGAAAAATACTGTTTTTCCACATCTTAAATTTAAGCCAACTAGAAAGTGTGTGATCTCAGGCCTGTAGGAAAGCTAGTCATTCCCCTACCCAAGAATAGTGAAGTCCTCTTTACTGGCTCAAATAGCCAACCAATCAGCCCGTTACCAATCCTGTTTGACCAGATTCACAGTAAACAAATAAACAACAGAATATCAGCATACTTATAGGCAAGGACACTCAACAAGCACAGCACTTACACAAATGACTGATTGGCTGAGAGGAATTGATGATAAAATGATTGTGGGGGCTGTCTTGTTAGACTTCAGTGCAGCTTTTGACATTATCGATCATAGTCTGCTGCTGGAAAAACTTGTGTGTTATGGCTTTACACCCCCTGCTATAATGTGGATAAAGAGTTACTTATCTAACAGAACACAGGGGGTGTTCTTTAATGGAAGCCTCTCAAATGTAATCCAGGTAGAAGCAGGAATTCCCCAGGGTAGCTGTTTATTTTTGAACTAACAACATGCCACTGACTTTGAGCAAAACCAGAGTGTATGCGGATGACTCAACACTATACACGTCAGCTACTGCAGCAACTGCAACACTTAAAGAGATGCAGTTAGTTTCAGAGTGGGTGGCAAGGAATAAGTTAGCCCTAAATATTTCTAAAACTAAAAGCATTGTATTTGGAACAAAAAAAACTCACTGCACACCAAACCTCAACTAAACATTGTAATAATTTATGTGGAAATTGAACAAGTTGAAATGACTACTTGGAGTACCCTAGATTGTAAACGGTCATGATCAAAAAACATATTGATACAATAGTAGCTAAGATGGGGAGGAGTACAGTTGAAGTCAGACGTTTACATACAACTTAGCCAAATACATTTACTCAGTTATTCACAATTCCTGACATTAGATCAGTGTTAAAAATTCCCTGTCTTAGGTCAGTTAGGATCTCCACTTTATTTTAAGAATGTGAAATGTCAGAATAATAGTAGAGAGAAGGATTTATTTCAGCTTTTATTTCTTTCATCACATTCCCAGTGGTTCAGAAGTTTACCTAACCTCAATTAGTATTTGGTAGCATTGCCCTTAAATTGTTTAACTTGGGTCAAACTTTTTGGGTAGCCTTCAACAAGCTTCCCACAATAAGTTGATAGAGCTGGTGTAACCGAGTCAGGTTTGTAGGCATCCTTGCTTGCACACGCCTTTTCAGTCCTGCCCACAACTTTTCTATGGGATTGAGGTCAGGGCTTTGTGATGGCCACTCCAATACCTTGACTTTGTTGTCCTTAAGCCATTTTGCCACAACTTTGGAAGTATTCTTGGGGTCATTGTCCATTTGGAAGACCCATTTGCAACCAAGCTTTAACGTCCTGACTGATGTCTTGAGATGTTTGCTTCAATATATCCACATCATTTTCCTTCCTCATGATGCCATCTATTTTGTGAAGTGCAGCAGTCCCTCCTGCAGCAAAGCACCCCCACAACATGATGCTGCCACCTCCGTGCTTCACTGTTGGGATGGTGTTCTTCAGCTTGCAAGCGTCCTCCTTTTTCCTCCAAACAAAACGATGGTCATTATGGCCAAACAGTTCTATTTTTGTTTCATCAGACCAGAGGACATTTCTCCAAAAGTACAATCTTTGTTCCCATATGCAGTTGCAAACCATAGTCTGGCTTTTTTAATAGCGGTTTTGGAGCAGTGGCTTCTTCCTTGCTGCGCGGCCTTTCAGGTTGTCGATATAGGACTCGCTTTACTGTGGATATAGATACTTCTGTACCGGTTTCCTCCAGCATCTTCAAGGTCCTTTGCTGTTGTTCTGGGATTGTTTTGCACTTTTCACACCAAAGTATGTTCATCTCTAGGAGACAGAACGAGTCTCCTTCCTGAAAGGTATGACGGCTGCTTGGTCCAATGGTGTTTATACTTGCGTACAGTTTGTCCAGATGAACGTGGTACCTTCAGACTAGAGGTCAACATATTATGATTTTTCAACGCCAATACCGATAATTGGAGGACCAAAAAAGCCGTTAGCGATTAAAATCAGCCAATTATTTTTTTTGTAATAATGACAATTACAACAATACTGAATTAACACTTATTTTAACTTAATATAATACATTAACATAATACATCAATAAAAATCAATTTAGCCTAAAATAAATAATGAAACATGTTCAATTTGGTTTAAATAATGCAAAAACAAAGTTTTTTTCCCCCCCGAAATGGCAAGGACTATATAGGATGGTGTAGCAAATGTGCCCTTTGAACTACTGATAGCTGAAAGAGGACATGTCTCACGCCTTACGGCCAGTTTCCCCTCTGCTGAGGAATTGGAGGAGATTGATGGCTACAAGGTCCTGGATATCGTTGAAGAGGAAAGTGATTAAACTTTCTCAGACGAAGAAGTCTCATGCCTTAACTTCTTAGCGCACCCATTTCGTTAACGGGATCATTTGTCAACATCTGCTGAATTGCAGAGCGACAAATTCAAATTCCTAAAAATATTTAATTTTCATGAAAGTGCAATATAGCAAAACACAGCTTAGCTTGTTGTTAATCCACCCGGCGTGTCAGATTTCAAAAAAGATTTACAGCAAAAGCTATCCAAGCATTTGTTAAGACATCTCTCTCAGCAGACAATACATTACAAACAACTAGCAGCAAAGTAGATTGCTTTTCTAACTTCCGTGACCAATAAAATGAGTCCTTTGTACTGGTGTCGACTTGACAGACCAGACTCATTCCCTCACAAACAAAATGGAGAAATCAATATTTTCTCTGGTAGGCACAACCTACCTGGCAGCCCTAACAAACAATAACCTCAAGTTAAAACCATTACAATGTGCGCACGCACGCTTGCAAACAACATCTCCACCCCGCTGATCCTCAACACCGGGCCTCACAAGTGCGTGTTCTGAGCCCTCTCCTGTACTCCCTGTTCACCCACGACTGCGTGGCCATGCACGCCTCCAACTCAATCATCAAGTTTGTGGACAACACTACAGTGGTAGGTTTGATTAACAACAACGACGAGACTGCCTACAGGGAGGAGGTGAGGGCCCTCGGAGTGTGGTGTCAGGAAAATAACCTCACACTCAACGTCAACAAAACTAAGGAGATGATTGTGGACTTCAGGAAACAGCAGAGGGAGCACCCCCCTATCCACAGATGGGACAGTAGTGGAGAGGGTAGTAAGTTTTAAGCTCCTTGGTGTACACATCACGGATAAACTGAATTGGTCCACCCACACAGACAGCGTTGTGAAGAAGGCGCAGCAGCGCCTCTTCAACCTCAGGAGGCTGAAGAAATTTGGCTTGTCACCAAAAGCACTCACAAACTTCTACAGATACACGATCGAGAGCATCCTGTCGGGCTGTATCACCACCTGGTACGGCAACTGCTCTGCCCACAACCATAAGGCTCTCCAGAGGGTAGTGAGGTGTGCACAACGCATCACCGGGGGCAAACTACCTGCCCTCCAGGACACCTACACCACCCGATGTCACAGGAAGGCCATAAAGATCATCAAGGACAACAATGTGATAGTGATAGCCTGTTCACCCCGCTACCATCCAGAAGGCGAGGTCATTACAGGTGCATCAAAGCAGGGACCGAGAGACTGAAAAACAGCTTCTATCTCAAGGCCATCAGACTGTTAAACAGCCACCACTAACATTGAGTGGCTGCTACCAACATACTGACTCAACTCCAGCCACTTTAATAATGGAAATTGATGTAAAAATGTATCACTAGCCACTTTAAACTATGCCCCTTTATGTTTATAGACCCTCCATTACTCATCTCGCCTATGCCGTTCTGTGCCATCTCTCATTCATGTATCTTTATGTACATATTCTTTATCCCTTTACACTTGTGTGTGTATGTATAAGGTAGTAGTTGTGGAATTGTTAGGTTAGATTACTCGTTGGTTATTACTGCATTGTTGGAACTAGAAGCACAAGCATTTCGCTACACTCGCATTAACATCTGCTAACCATGTGTATGTGACAAATACAATTTGATTTGAAAATGTATTCGCAAACCCTCCCTAGCCTGGCCCCCATACTTTTGAACCCTTCTTCTGGTACCTTGCTGGTTGGCCCCAAGTTCTTCTGTATGAGGACGTTCTCCTCTTTGTCTATGATGATGCCGTGGTAGTCATGGTAAGCCACCTCCCCCAGGGTCAGGGCCTCTGGAGAGATGGGTAACAGGCCACACTTCATGGCCGACACCTGAAATACAACACAAGTTATTTACCAATAGGGACAGGGCCTCTGGAGAGATGGGCAGCAGATATCATTTCATGGCCGACACCTGAAACACAACACACAGAGACTGTAATTACACCACAACAGCTGACTTGGTAGCAGCAGTATTTCACAATTTTTCACATTCGTTCTAGCTCGCTTGATGTACCGGGTGGGCAGAATTTTCACCAATGGAATGATGAGCTAAAATAGATGTACCTAACACTTTAAAGTTTACAAGAGCATAAAAATACTAAAGTTCCATAGATCTGTAGCAACTGGGCAGAGACAGGAAGTTAGGAACTTGTCAGGTGGGTGGGGGGGCTTATTTCTTACTGCAGCTCCTGCCGGTGTGTGGACGTGCACAATGCACTTAACGTCTGGCCGGGCTGCATAGATGGCTGAGTGGAGAGTGAAGCCAGCCTGGTTGACCCCTAGATTGGTACTCCCCTGGTCCACAATCTCCCCTTGCATATTAATCTTCACCTAGGACGGGACACAGCATTAAATAGACAGGATACATTATTACATAGCTCTATGGGATAGGACCAGACAGGCAGCGGTGAGTCAATGCCTTATGACTGAAAGCCTAGAGAAATGAACAATCTCAAAGTTAACTAAAAATACATCTGGGATCATTCAATTAAACAAGTGAGTCGATTATCTTACAATGCTAGTCTGAGTCCCAGATCTATTTGTTTGGTCTTGCAAACTCTAGTCAAACTTGATATAGTAGTTGGCAAGACAGCACAAATGGCACCCAGGCTACAGTGACACTGCCTGTCAGTGAAATTAACAATGTATAAAGATGAAACAGGCAGAGGGAAAAGGGTTGATGGCAGCTTCGGATTTGAAGGATCTATGAGTCATTATATAACAAGACAAGTGTTATATCTCCAGATTACAGTATACACTAGACAGTGATGGAACAACCTTAATGTCTCTAGTATGGTTGGAAGATGATAAACGTAATGCATTCAAAATCACAAAAGCCAGATATTATATTAAAATAGGCAGGTAAAATGACAAATCACTTATTTAAAATGCATTTAGCACAACATCAGATGTACATTTTTTTTATTAGTTCACAGCGTTATTATACATTATGCAGGCAGCTCTGTTAAGAGTGAGAGGCACTGGGGGAAGAACCTTACCAGACTGGAGGCGGAGACTTCGCTGTACAGAAGCCCAAAAGGGACAATAATGAACCTCTCCTGATCTGAATTCACCCTGACCTGGAAGAGAACAGATGGTGGTCTTAACAAGTTACTCAGTACCAAACAAACAAGCCTAAGGAATTACCCCAAATGGCTCACACATATACAGTCGAAGTCGGAATTTACATACACTTAGGTTGGAGTCATTAAAATAATATAATAATAATAATATTATAATAATAATATATATGCCATTTAGCAGACGCTTTTATCCAAAGCGACTTACAGTCATGTGTGCATACATTCTACGTATGGGTGGTCCCGGGAATCAAACCCACTACCCTGGCGTTACAAGCGCCATGCTCTACCAACTGAGCTACAGAAGGAAAAAACTCTTTTGTCAACCATTCCACAAATTTCTTGTAAACAAACTATAGTTTTGGCAAGAAGGTTAGGACATCTACTTTGTGCATGACATTTTTCCAACAATTTTTTACAGACAGATTATTTCACTGCATCACAATTCCAGTGGGTCAGAAGTTTACATACACTAAGTTGACTGTGCCTTTAACAGCTTGGAAAATTCCAGAAATTGATGTCATGGCTTTAGAAGCTTCTGATAGGCTAATTGACATAATTTGAGTCAATTGGAGGTGTACCTGTGGATGTTTTTCAAGGTCTACCTTCAACCTCAGTGCCTCTTTGCTTGACATCATGTAAAAGTCAAAAGTAATCAGCCAAGACCTCAGCAATTTTTTTTTTAGACCTCCACAAGTCTGGTTCATCTTTAGGAGCAATTTCCAAACGCCTGAAGGTACCACGTTCATCTGTACAAACAATAGCACGCAAGTATAAACACCATGGGACCACGCAGCTGTCATACCGCTCAGGATAATCTCCTAGAGATTAACATACAGTGGGGCAAAAAAGTATTTAGTCAGCCACCAATTGTGCAAGTTCTCCCACTTAAAAATATGAGAAGCCTGTCATTTTCATCATAGGTACAGTTCAACTATGACAGACAAAATGAGGAAACAAAATCCAGAAAATCATATTGTAGGATTTTTTATGAATTTATTTGCAAATTATGGTGGAAAATAAGTATTTGGTCACCTACAAACAAGCAAAATTTCTGGCTCTCACAGACCTGTAACAACTTCTTTAAGAGGCTCCTCTGTCCTCTACTCGTTACCTGTATTAATGGCACCTGTTTGAACTTGTTATCAGTATAAAAAGACACCTGTCCACAACCTCCAACAGTCACACTCCAAACTCCACTATGGCCAAGACCAAAGAGCTGTCAAAGGACACCAGAAACAAAATTGTAGACCTGCACCAGGCTGGGAAGACTGAATCTGCATTAGGTAAGCAGCTTGGTTTGAAGAAAAGCAACTGTGGGAGCAATTATTAGGAAATGGAAGACATACAAGACCACTGATAATCTCCCTCGATCTGGGGCTCCACGCAAGATCTCACACCGTGGGGTCAAAATGATCACAAGAACGGTGAGCAAAAATCCCAGAACCCCACGGGGGGACCTGGTGAATGACCTGCAGAGAGCTGGGACCAAAGTAACAAAGCCTACCATCAGTAACTATACCGCCAGGGACTCAAATCCTGCAGTGCCAGACATGTCCCCCTGAATAAGCCAGTACATGTCCAGGCCCGTCTGAAGTTTGCTAGAGAGCATTTGGATGATCCAGAAGAAGATTGGGAGAATGTCATATGGTCAGATGAAACAAAAATAGAACTTTTTGGTAAAAACTCAACTCGTCATGTTTGGAGAACAAAGAATGCTGAGTTGCATTCAAAGAACACCATACCTACTGTGAAGCATGGGGGTGGAAACATCATGCTTTGGGGCTGTTCTTCTGCAAAGGGACCAGGATGACTGATCCGTGTAAAGGAAAGAATGAATGGGGCCATGTATCGTGAGATTTTGAGTGAAAACTTCTTTCCATCAGCAAGGGCATTGAAGATGAAACGTGGCTGGGTCTTTCAGCATGACAATGATCCCAAACACACCGCCCAGGCAACGAAGGAGTAGCTTCGTAAGAAGCATTTCAAGGTCCTGGAGTGGCCTAGCCAGTCTCCAGATCTCAACCCCATAGAAAATCTTTGGAGGGAGTTGAAAGTCCGTGTTGCCCAGCAATAGCCCCAAAACATCACTGCTCTAGAGGAGATCTGCATGGAGGAATGGGCCAAAATACCAGCAACAGTGTGTGAACCTTGTGAAGACTTACAGAAAACGTTTGACAACAAAGGGTATATAAAAGGGTTGAGATAAACTTTTGTTATTTTTTGTTATTAAGTGGGAGAACTTGCACAATTGGTGGCTGACTAAACACTTTTTTGCCCCACTGTACTTTGGTGCGAAAAGTGCAAAATCAATCCCAGAACAGCAGCAAAGGACCTTGTGAAGATGCTGGAGGAGACAGGTACAAAAGTTTCCACAGTAAAACAAGTCCTATATTGACATAACCTGAAAGGCCGCTCAGCAAGGAAGATACCACTGCTCCAAAACCGCCATAAAAAAGCCAGACTACAGTTTGCAACTACACATGCGGACAAAGATGATACTTTTTGGAGAAATGTCCTCTGGTCTGATGAAACAAAAATAGAAGCGCAACATAGCTTCTGCGTGCATATCAGCTAGAAAGATGTGTCGGCATCGAGTAATTGTCTCTGGCCCCCTCCCAGTTAGGGGGAGTGATGAGCTCTACAGCAGAGTCTCACAACTCAATCGCTGGTTGAAAACTGTTTTCTGCCCCTCCCAAAAGATAGAATTTGTAGATAATTGGCCCTCTTTCTGGGACTCGCCCACAAACAGGACCAAGCCTGACCTGCTGAGGAGTGACGGACTCCATCCTAGCTGGAGGGGTGCTCTCATCTTATCTGCCAACATAGACAGGGCTCTAACTCCTCTAGCTCCACAATGAAATAGGGTGCAGGCCAGGCAGCAGGCTATTAGCCAGCCTGCCAGCATAGTGGAGTCTGCCACTAGCATAGTTAGTGTAGTCAGCTCAGCTATCACCATTGAGACCGTGTCTGTGCCTCGACCTGGGTTGGGCAAAACTAAACATGGCGGTGTTCGCCTTAGCAATCTCACTAGGATAAAGACCACCTCCATTCCTGTCATTACTGAAAGAGATCATGATACCTCACATCTCAAAATAGGGCTACTTAATGTTAGATCCCTTACTTCAAAGGCAATTATAGTCAATGAACTAATCACTGATCATAATCTTGATGTGATTGGCCTGACTGAAACATGGCTTAAGCCTGATGAATTTACTGTGTTAAATGAGGCCTCACCTCCTGGCTACACTAGTAACCATATCCCCGTGCATCCCGCAAAGGCGGAGGTGTTGCTAACATTTACGATAGCAAATTTCAATTTACAAAAAAAAAAAATGACGTTTTCATCTTTTGAGCTTCTAGTCATGAAATCTATGCAGCCTACTCAATCACTTTTTATAGCTACTGTTTACAGGCCTCCTGGGCCATATACAGCGTTTCTCACTGAGTTCCCTGAATTCCTATCAGACCTTGTAGTCATTGCAGATAATATTCTAATCTTTGGTGACTTTAATATTCACATGGAAAAGTCCACAGACCCACTCCAAAAGGCTTTTGGAGCCATCATCGACTCAGTGGGTTTTGTCCAACATGTCTCTGGACCCACTCACTCTCACAGTCATACGCTGGACCTAGTTTTGTCCCATGGAATAAATGTTGTGGATCTTAATGTTTTTCCTCATAATCCTGGACTATCAGACCACCATTTTATTACGTTTGCAATTGCAACAAATAATCTGCTCAGACCCCAACCAAGGAACATCAAAAGTCGTGCTATAAATTCACAGACAACACAAAGATTCCTTGATGCCCTTCAAGACTCCCTCTGCCTACCCAAGGACGCCAGAGGACAAAAATCCGTTAACCACCTAACTGAGGATCTCAATTTAACCTTGCGCAATACCCTAGATGCAGTTGCACCCCTAAAAACTAAAAAAATGTCTCATAAGAAACTAGCTCCATGGTACACAGAAAATACCCGAGCTCTGAAGCAAGCTTCCAGAAAATTGGAACGGAAATGGCGCCACACCAAACTGGAAGTCTTCCGACTAGCTTGGAAGGATGGTACCGTGCAGTACCGAAGAGCCCTTACTGCTGCTCGATCGTCCTATTTTTCTAACTTAATTGAGGAAAATAAGAACAATCCGAAATTCCTTTTTGATACTGTGGCAAAGCTAACTAAAAAGCAGCATTCCCCAAGAGAGGATGACTTGCACTTTAGCAGTGATAAATTCATGAACTTCTTTGAGGAAAAGATTATGATTATTAGAAAGCAAATTACGGACTCCTCTTTAAACCTGCGTATTCCTCCAAACCTCAGTTGTCCTGAGTCTGCACAACTCTGCCAGGACCTAGGATCAAGAGAGACGCTCAAGTGTTTTAGTACTATATCTCTTGACACAATGATGAAAATAATCATGGCCTCTAAACCTTCAAGCTGTATACTGGACCCTATTCCAACTAAACTACTGAAAGAGCTGCTTCCTGTGCTTGGCCCTCCTATGTTGAACATAATAAACGGCTCTCTATCCACTGGATGTGTACCAAACTCACTAAAAGTGGCAGTAATAAAGCCTCTCTTGAAAAAGCCAAACCTTGACCCAGAAAATATAAAAAACTATCGGCCTATATCGAATCTTCCATTCCTCTCAAAGATTTTAGAGAAGGCTGTTGCGCAGCAACTCACTGCCTTCCTGAAGACAAACAATGTATACGAAATGCTTCAGTCTGGTTTTAGACCCCATCATAGCACTGAGACGGCACTTGTGAAGGTGGTAAATGACATTTTGATGGCATCGGACCGAGGCTCTGCATCTGTCCTCGTGCTCCTAGACCTTAGTGCTGCTTTTGATACCATCGATCACCACATTCTTTTGGAGAGATTGGAAACCCAAATTGGTCTACACGGACATGTTCTGGCCTGGTTTAGGTCTTATCTGTCGGAAAGATATCAGTTTGTCTCTGTGAATGGTTTGTCCTCTGACAAATCAACTGTACATTTCGGTGTTCCTCAAGGTTCTGTTTTAGGACCACTATTGTTTTCACTATATATTTTACCTCTTGGGGATGTTATTCGAAAACATAATGTAAACTTTCACTGCTATGCGGATGACACACAGCTGTACATTTCAATGAAACATGGTGAAGCACCAAAATTGCCCTCGCTAGAAGCATGTGTTTCAGACATAAGGAAGTGGATGGCTGCAAACTTTCTACTATTAAACTCGGACAAAACAGAGATGCTTGTTCTAGGTCCCAAGAAACAAAGAGATCTTCTGTTGAATCTGACAATTAATCTTAATGGTTGTACAGTCGTCTCAAATAAAACTGTGAAGGACCTCGGCGTTACTCTGGACCCTGATCTCTCTTTTGAAGAACATATCAAGACCATTTCGAGGACAGCTTTTTTCCATCTACGTAACATTGCAAAAATCAGAAACTTTCTGTCCAAAAATGATACAGAAAAATTAATCCATGCTTTTGTCACTTCTAGGTTAGACTACTGCAATGCTCTATTTTCCGGCTACCCGGATAAAGCACTAAATAAACTTCAGTTAGTGCTAAATACGGCTGCTAGAATCCTGACTAGAACCAAAAAATTTGATCATATTACTCCAGTGCTAGCCTCTCTACACTGGCTTCCTGTCAAAGCAAGGGCTGATTTCAAGGTTTTACTGCTAACCTACAAAGCATTACATGGGCTTGCTCCTACCTACCTCTCTGATTTGGTCCTGCCGTACATACCTATACGTACGCTACGGTCACAAGACGCAGGCCTCCTAATTGTCCCTAGAATTTCTAAGCAAACAGCTGGAGGCAGGGCTTTCTCCTATAGAGCTCCATTTTTATGGAACGGTCTGCCTACCCATGTCAGAGACGCAAACTCGGTCTCAACCTTTAAGTCTTTACTGAAGACTCATCTCTTCAGTGGGTCATATGATTGAGTGTAGTCTGGCCCAGGAGTGGGAAGGTGAACGGAAAGGCTCTGGAGCAACGAACCGCCCTTGCGGTCTCTGCCTGGCCGGTTCCCCTTTTTCCACTGGGATTCTCTGCCTCTAACCCTGTTACGGGGGCTGAGTCACTGGCTTGCTGGGGCTCTCTCGTGCCGTCCCTGGGGGGGATGCGTCACCTGGGTGGGTTGATTCACTGTTGTGGTCGGCCTGTCTGGGTTCCCCCCACCCCTTGGGTTGTACCGTGTCGGAGATCTTTGTGGGCTATACTCGGCCTTGTCTCAGGATGGTAAGTTGGTGGTTGAAGATTTCCCTCTAGTGGTGTGGGGGCTGTGCTTTGGCAAAGTGGGTGGGGTTATATCCTTCCTGTTTGGCCCTGTCCGGGGTGTCCTCGGATGGGGCCACAGTGTCTCCTGACCCCTCCTGTCTCAGCCTCCAGTATTTATGCTGCAGTAGTTTATGTGTCGGGGCTAGGGTCAGTTTGTTTATCTGGAGTACTTCTCCTGTCCTATTCGGTGTCCTGTGTAAATCTAAGTGTGCGTTCTCTAATTCTCTCCTTCTCTCTTTCTTTCTCTCTCTCGGAGGACCTGAGCCCTAGAACCATGCCCCAGGACTACCTGACATGATGACTCCTTGCTGTCCCCAGTCCACCTGGCCATGCTGCTGCTCCAGTTTCAACTGGCCTGGGCCCTAGGACCATGTCCCAGGACTACCTGACATGAGGACTCCTTGCTGTCCCCAGTCCACCTGGCCATGCTCCTGCTCCAGTTTAAACTGTTCTGCCTTACTATTATTCAACCATGCTGGTCATTTATGAACATTTGAACATCTTGGCCACGTTCTGTTATAATCTCCACCTGGCACAGCCAGAAGAGGACTGGCCACCCCACATATGCTCTCTCTAATTCTCTCTTTCTTTCTCTCTCTCGGAGGACCTGAGCCCTAGGACCGTGCCCCAGGACTACCTGACATGATGGCTCCTTGCTGTCCCCAGTCCATCTGACTGTGCTGCTGCTCCAGTTTCAACTGTTCTGCCTTATTATTATTTGACCATGCTGGTCATTTATGAACATTTGAACATCTTGGTCATGTTCTGTTATAATCTCTACCCGGCACAGCCAGAAGAGGACTGGCCACCCCACATAGCCCGGTTCCTCTCTAGGTTTCTTCCTAGGTTTTGGCCTTTCTAGGGAGTTTTTCCTAGCCACCGTGCTTTTACACCTGCATTGTTTGCTGTTTGGGGTTTTAGGCTGGGTTTCTGTACAGCACTTTGAGATATCAGCTGATGTACGAAGGGCTATATAAATAAATTTGATTTGATTTGATTTGATTTGAACTGTTTGGCCATACTGACCATTGTTTTGTTTGGAGCAAAAAGGGGGAGGCTTCCAAGCCGAAGAACACCATCGCAACCGCGAAGCACGGGGGTGGCAGCATCATGTTATGAGGGTGCTTTGCTGCAGAAGGACTGGTGCACTTCACAAAATACATGGCATCACGAGGCAGGAAAATTACGTGGATATATTGAAGCAACATCTGCGGACATCAGTCAGGAAGTTAAAGCTTGGTCGCAAATGGGTCTTCCAAATGGACAATGACCCTAAGCATACTTCCAAAGTTGTGGCAAAATGGCTTAAGGACAACAAAGTCAAGGTACTGGAGTACCCATCACAAAGCCCTGACCTCAATCCAATAGAACATTTGTGGGCAGAACTGAAAAAGCTTGTGCGATCAAGGAGACCTACAAACCTGACTCAGTTACACCAGCTCTGTCAGGGGGAATGGGACAAATTCACCCAACTTATTGTGGGAAGCTTGTGGAAGGCTACCCGAAACATTTGACCCAAGTTAAAGTATTTAAAGGCAATGTTACCAAATACTAATTGAGTGTATGTAAACTTCTGACCCACTGGGAATGTGATGAAAGAAATAAAAGCTGAAAGAAATAAGAGCTGAAATAAATCCTTCGCTCTACTATTATTCTGACATTTCACATTCTTAAAATAAAGTGGTGATCCTAACTGACCCAGGACAGGGAATTTTTACAAGGATTAAATGTCAGGAATTATGAAAAACTGAGTTTAATAGATATGACTAAGGTTTATGTAGACTTTCGACTTCAACTGTACATGCATACAATCATGCAGTAGTTAGTATTTTCATTCATTTGATGGTTCATCTATATAACGCTTACTCAGCTAATCTTACTAACCTAGCCAACCCCACATTTCCATAACGAGCTTTCCGAAAATATGCTGGTAAAATGTGCTAAGCAAGCACTACATTATTCTGCAGTGGGGGAAAAAAGATAATGTCCTTACATACCACTTCAGGTGTTTCCTACTGACTACAAGACAGCTTCAGTGATATACAGTATTACTAGAGGGGTAAGATGCCTAAAGTATAAGGTTCTCTTACGGTTAAGTGGTTGTAGATGAGCTGGGACCAGCCAAAGAGGTCTGTCAGGCGGTAGAAGGCAGCTAGCTTACAACGAAGCAGTTTCTCTCCTTTCTCATAGGAGATAGAGTCAGATCCACGCAGGTCATTCACTGGAGTTACCATACCCAGACCTAGAGAGGGAGAGAGGAAGACGCTTTGGCAATATGTACATTGTTACATCATGCCAATATAACAAATTGAATTGAGAAAGAGAGAGACAGAGGAACAATTTCACTTACCTCGGTTAACAAAGAATAATGTTTTTCATAGTCAGTAGAAAGGCCTCTTTATAGTGGCCTAAGTTTTCATAACCGTGACCTTAATTGCCTACAGTCTAAGCTTTTCGTGTCTTAACGACCGTTCCACGGGTGCATGTTCAATAAATGTTTATGGTTCATTGAACAAGCATGGGAAACAGTGTTTAAACCCTTTACAATGAAGATCTGTGAAGTTATTTGGATTTTTACGAATTATCTTTGATAGACAGGGTCTCGAAAAAGGGACGTTTCTTTTTTTGTAGTTTTTTGCTGAGTTTACATTCGATTAAAAAAGTATCCCAAACCTCTCCTCGGTTACCCCCAGACAGTCTACTTACTTCAAAAGTATTTAAAAAGGAATCATTGTGGTAAGAACTGAAGACACAGGACAGGATTCTACTCTATATTACTCACTCATGTTGAGTGCAGCCATGCCTCCCTGTGGCGCTGCAGGGTACATGGTGGGGATAGTGGTGGTCATGAAGTCAGCGATCTGCTGCAGGGCCAACAGGCTGGTGGGGGTCTTTCCCCTCTTCAGCTGGTCATGGATCATCGTATCCAGCTCATCACAAAACGCCTGGGGAGTAAAGTAGACAGTAACACAGTCAGTAACAGACAGACACACAGTCAGAGAGTCACATAGTCGGAGACAGACATTGAAGGGTCAGGACGCGTCACTGCACACATATGGGTCAATACACTACAACCGTCACAGGGTTGACATTCACACAGACAGATGATGAAGGGCACACATCAATACACTACAACCGGGGTTGACATTCACACAGACAGATGAAGGGTCACAATACACTACAACCGGACATGCAGATGATGAAGGGTCAGGGCGCGTCACTGCACACATATGGGTCAATACACTACAACCGTCACAGGGTTGACATTCACACAGACAGATGATGAAGGGTCAGGGCGCGTCACTGCACACATATGGGTCAATACACTACAACCGTCACAGAGTTGACATTCACACAGACAGATGATGAAGGGTCAGGACGCGTCACTGCACACATATGGGTCAATACACTACAACCGTCACAGAGTTGACACTCACACAGACAGATGAAGGGTCAGGGCGCGTCACTGCACAGCATAATAAAGACCATCTTTTTCCCAGCTCTATAAGGGCTGATGTATAAATATTTAGCTTTTATATGTATATACTGGGCTTAAACTGAGCGTTGAGGGAACAGTAGTGTGTTCGAGAGAGACAGATAAACTGTTGATCAATGTTAAGTGGTTATACCATGTGATAGTGGAGAGGGTGATACAGCCCTACACAAAAAGGCTATTCAATTTGAAGTAACAAAAGGTGTTCTTATATTCTTATGTTGGTGACATTACATTAAGACATAAGATAGAAAAGGAGTAGTACTTCCTACTGAGTGTGTGTGGGTTTGTGAGAACGTGCATTTGCATGCGTGTGTATGATAGCCAGTCCTACCGGGCTCTGCAGGATCATGGAGACCCTCTTCCTCTGCTCCATCATGTTGAAATCCTGTCTGAGGTCTGGAGCCATGTTTCTCTCACGCCGGTACTCTAGGCTGCTTTCATCCACACGGTCAAAGTAGCGCTCCTTGTGGGGGGCGGTGGTGGGCGGGAGGGCAGTCACCACCCCAGCACCTGAGTCACCGTTCATCACCAGGTCTGTTGGCTCCTGAAGATGCCAGGGAGAAAAGGTCAGATGTTACAACATGGGTCATGTTCAGTGGCGACCCGTCATTCAGGGCAGGTGGGGATGTTACTTGGGCATTAGTAAGTGTCACATCAGTTTGCAAACAATGTAAAAAAAAATAAGTTACAAATATTTGAGTTAATAAAGCCGCATTCAAAACATGGTCTCTTTTGCTTTCTTGAGTAAGGCAGCGCCAAAATGCAGGTGTTTCGGCCTAGTTCAGTGTTTTCTGTGGTGGTGGGGTAGCCAGCGGAAAATATGAAGCGTAGGGGTTTGTAATGTTCTCTACTTGCGTCATGATTGGCTCAGTGTTCTGTCACTCATGGGGACACTACGACAAAATGTATCAGTGATCGGCCACTGGACAACCATTACACAACAAGTTGGAAATCACAAATTCAACAATGAGTAGTTTGAAGGAATCAGTGGCTAACTGCAAGCATTGCAAAGCAATTACTAGCCTGCTATTCAGTGGAGTGGGTGTCTGGTCCAAGTCTGGGTTTAAGGGTCTCTTTTCCAAGCTTAAAAGGATAAACATTCAACATTGGCCATGCTGTCAATCCAGCATGACTTCTGCCACGCTCAAAACAACTTCCTGTTCAAGTGAACACAGCAAGGTGAGTCCCTTGCTATTGTTATTATTGGGTTTTGTTTTGAATGACTGAGCCAGGGAAAAAAATGGACAGGAAATCAATATTTTACCCAACACTAGCACGCCAAACACAGGCAATCATTGTGTTTGATGGCTACACAGTGAGTAGACAGAACATCATGGACGATCAGAGAGAGATGGGTGCAATTCCATTTTAACGGGGTTTTCCATGCGTGTATTTATTGACTGTGTAAATTGTTCAAAGTAGTCATTGCATAGAGTTGTATGGTTTGTTAAGCGTTGAAAACAATGGGGTTTTTTTTGGCAGCGAGTTTCAAGTCTTTAAAGCGAGTCTCAGCATAATTGTGTTGCCTTGGAATTGCTGATGGAGAGATTGAGCAAAAATAGATGGAGTGAAAATAGATGGCGGGATGAGAGAAAGGAGGGACAGTAGTCTCACTCTGCCAGACATGACACGGATTTCCATTCGAGACTCAACCTAGAGCGGTTGGAGTCGAAGCTAGAGGGACCGAAATTATTTGCAATTGATCTTGTCTCATTTCTGTCAAGGCTGTCTGAGGGGATAATGTTCTCTCAGATAAAGTACATTAGCAGCCTGTAGACGGAGACCTACCCCCCAGAGGACAAAGACAGGCAGCATAAGAGGATTAGAGTAAGGCTAGTGGGCCTCTATGGGCTGGCAGACACCACTGTAAACCATTTGCCCTTCTCAGTTCTCAGCAGTTACAGCAACTTTCAGGCAGCCAAAACTGGACACAGGGATGCTATGACAACTACTAGCCAGGCCCAAACCATTCAGCCCTCACAGCAGACATTGGTCCAATCGGTTTAGTGCCAGATACACAATAAGAAGAGTTTAGGTGCAAATAAAAGGGGAAATCAGGATAAATTAATGGAGAAAGTAGAAAAACCATGATGATGCATCCTTTATCTAGTCAAAATGTATATGCAATGTTTCCACACTGTTTTAGTGTGAGTATTGAAGCAAGGATCTCACTTCTGACCTGAGGGATTCTTGTGACAGAATAGAGAACAACTAGCTTAGAATCCAAACTGACATGCTCTGTTTTACAGCTTGGATTCCAGGCTACCAAATAACATGAACGGATAGAAAAATAGCAATTAGGCATAAGTTTTGCTGTTCCAAACTCATTAGGACAAAAAAGTCCTCAAATCTCTGGTTTTGTATGACGAATTTCCATTTATTGTCCAACAGAACAGTGGATAATGCTGCACTGTCTCTGTCTGGTGGAGAGAATGTAGATGTGTATGCCTCCCAAATGGCAACCTATTCCCTATATACAGTACCAGTCAATAGTTTTCATACACCTACTCATTCAAGTTTACTGAATATTTTACTATTTTCTACATTGTAGAATAATATTGAAGACATCAAAACTATGAAATAACACATTGAATCATGTAGTAACCAAAAAAGTGTTATCAAATTATATTTTATTTGAGATTCTGCAAATTTATATTTATTTTACCTTTATTTATTCTGCAAATAGCCAACATTTGCCTTGATGACAGCTTTGCACACGCTTGACATTCTCCCAAACAGCTTCATGAGGTAGTCACCTGGAATGCATTTCAATAAACAGGTGTGCCTTGTTAAAAGTTCATTTGTTTAATTTCTTTCCTTAATGCGTTTGAGCCAAATCAATTGTGTTGTGAAAAGGTAAGGATGGTATACAGAAGATGGTCATTTACCAAATAAGGCTAAGTCCATATTATGGCAAGAACAGCTCAAATAAGCAAAGAGAAACGACAGTCCATCATTAATTTAAGCCAAAGGTCAGTCAATGCGGAACATTTCAGGAACTTTGAAAGTTTCTTCAAATGCAGACACAAAAACCATCAAGCACTATGACGACACTGGCTCTCATGAGGACCAACACAGGAAAGGAAGATCCAAAGTTACCTCTGCTGAAGAGGATAAGTTCATTAGTTAACTGCACCTCAAATAGCAGCCCAAATAAATGCTTCAGAGTTCAAGTAACAGACATCTCAGTATCAACAGATCAGAGGATACGCCACGAATCAGGACTTCAGGGTTGAATTGCTGCAAAGAAACCACTACTAAAGGACACCAATAATAAGAAGAAACTTGCTTGGGCCAAGAAACACGAGCAATGTACATTAGACTGTGGAAATCTGTCTTTTGGTCTGATGAGTCCAAATGTAAGATGTTTGGTTCTCAATTGCCATGTCTCAGTGAGACGCAGAGTAGGTGCATGGATCATCTCTGCACGTGTGGTTCCCACCGTGAAACACGGAGGTGGTGGTGGGATGGTGTGGGGGTGCTTTTTTAGGATGTTGAAAGTAAAAGATTACAAAGATGACAAAGTGCAATTTAGCCAAACAGGTTTAGAATAATTCTTGATCTATTTTGATGGTCATAGCTGGTCGTCTTTGTAGAGAGGAAGTGAGACTATCAAGTAAGTGACAGTGTTGAGCAAAGCACAATGTTGCCTCCAATTCGTTTTCTTGCCTGACAGACCAACTAAAAAGTTAGCTGATTAATTACAAAGCTGGGACAGTTTCCAAATTAATTGCATCGGTAGAAAAAGTACAGAACAATCCACTTGTTAGCTGGCTATGTAAACAAATGTCACTGCAACTCAATATCATATGCGCTCCACTGCGTGGGCATCTACCCTAACATGGCAGCTAAGCTGTCAAATAATAGGAAAATTAGTCAATGTACTACTATAGCCTAATATCTGTAGCTACATAGAAAACATGACAAACCATGACCTAAAATGTTCCCTTTTTAATTTATGGGATTCATATCATCTTCATAAAATATAGTACCTATTTGGACCGGTATTAACAGTTTCTAAACACCATCCTGTGGCCATTTCCAAATACCGCAGTATGTGGTATACCGTCCAAGCCTAGATTCCACATGTCTTACTCATTGTTAGGAAGACTTACGGTGTTATTAGATGTTAATAAGTACTATGTCTATTGAAGATTATATGAATCCTATAAATGTTTTTTTTTTAAAGGGACAATTTGGGTGCAATCAAGTAGAGATTAAATTATAACTACAGAAACGAGTTCATCACAATTTCAGATGGTGGGTGTCGAAATCCTCATGCTTTTTGGGAGATGGAATGATCCAAAAGGATGTCAAGAGACTACATGCTGCTCAGTGCTTACCATGTCATTTGATACAGTACAGTATAATCATGAAGCTGAACAAACACAAAAACACTCCCCTTTCAAGCACACAATGCTGATGTTGTTGCTGACTACCGTCACCACAGATCTACTGTGCCCATTCTGCCACACTGAAGCATCCAACCATCCCCAAGCTCAGTGGAAACATCATGGCCTTTCCCATCCATCCATCCGTCCATTTCTACAAGGAATATCAGCTCAACGTTTTACATATACATCTTATACTTAAAATCACGCTTCCAGGATAGAGAACTGTGCAGCTACTGATAAAAGCTGCAATCGTAGCATCAGGCCCAGAGTTGTACATTTCACACCTGGCTGATTCATCTGCATTATGTACTAACCCCACATCACACAGGTTCCCCCTTCCCACTATTACTCAACAACTGGTGCACATCAGAAATGTGCAGGGGTGTAGCATTGACTGTGGTCACTATGGAAACAATGCACATTACCATGGAAACTGGGAATAGCCTTTTAAACTTATGTAATAGTATAGCAACCTATCATTACAGTACACACCAACTCTACTCCAAATGAAATGTGTTATTAACACGTTCCAGACTTGTTACAGAGAACTAGGAATAGAAATCTCATTCATGACAGATTGCACTAGGTAGTAGTAGGGATACAGGTTGCAACACCATTGTCATCTTTGAACCCAAAATGAGCCTATGTCCTTCTGACTAAAGATTTGGTTCAAAATGCACTCTAAATCTCTCACTGATGCATGCATACCTAAATCATTTACAACGTATAACCTTCCAATATAATTAAAGGAATTAATCAATCTGGGTCACATTCCAACACAATGCCTTGGGGGAAACTAACCTACAGAGTAGTATTGATTAGAGTAAGACGACTTTGGAGAAATTCTGCAACAGTCCAGATGCTGTCCATAACTTTTCCGTTCTTTCCCAGCCTGCATCCTGATGATGCATTAGGAGAGCGAGAGATGGCGACTAATTGTTAGTACTACAATAACTTCAGTCAAAAAGCTGTTAGCTAGCGAGCAAGAGAGAAGATAGATGTTAAGTTTCAGCTCTGCAGATGGACCAGAGTTACTGTAGGGAGGGTAGGGGAAGGGTCCATTGAGATGAACATGTGTGTTCTTGACTTTTGATCTCCAATAACCTCTGCCGAGTCCCCAACAACCAGATGTTGCAGTTCAGGGGAAATGGGAAGAGAGGCTGATGCTTCTTCCGATTTTGGACATTAACGAGGCGACACTCCATCTTAACTCCTCCTACACATTTACTGGTTAGGTTTTACAGTGCAGAAAACAACCCCCCGACAGTTTCTCATCGTCAAGACCATTATGTAGGTGGATCTACTTTCAGGCGTTTATTTTACACCTGCTAGATCTCCAGTAACAGTAGAGAATGTAATGAAAAATAACATTTCAGTTAGCTTATTTCAACATCATAGATAATGAAAGTGAAAAACATTTGAATTATTTGAGACACCATTTGGCTGTGTAATGTTATGTAACCCCACTCTACACCCATTTAGTCATTATGTTGGAGGGAAAACCTATTTAAAATTGGCTTATCGGACTGTGCAAACATAAAAATAAATAAAAATTCATCACATGCACAAGTACAGCGAAATACCTTTCTTGCAAGCGCTTTCCCAAAAATGAAGTAATAAATATCAGTAGTACTATAAAATAAAGCAGAACAAATGAAGAAATAAATAAGGTTGCAAGAAATAAGATCATTTTACCAAAGTGCTTTCAATCAGAGCAGGAAGTTCCGTTGAAAATACCTTTCCATCAAACCTAGTTCATATAAAAAAAAATTAAACACCAGGATAAAAAGACCACTTGTGTTAGCTTCAAAAATATGCCAGTCAAGTCATTTTGTGAAAGGATTTTGCGAGGAGAGGAAACTGAAGTTTTGGTCTCAAACTCATCCTCTCTCACTTCCTGTGTGTGTGCCTCCATATCTGGATGGGTCAGTGATACATGGCGAAGTCCACTATGCTTCCAAACAATGAGTGCAGTCTAACTCCAGAGTGAATGCCTGTCATAGATGGAATCCATAATAATGCTTCTTTGGGATGTAGGAATCCACTGCCTGACAACTGTTGCCTGTGCCTCAGATAACTAGTGCCCCTAACTCATAAAAGAAGAACGCATTATAGCCATGGCCCTTTACACTCATGTAAATGAGATGCTATGAGCATTGAACAGTGTGTTCTGTGTGTCTGTTGCAGTGTTTACATGGCAAAGCCCTGATAAACCATCCTCAAGCATCCAATTTGTAGCCCAATATGATAAAACTTCTATACTAATGAATGTTGAAGATGGAAATACTTCTGTGTGTTTCTGGCTATTAAAATACTATTCTGATTTCACTAAAATACTCTCTTACAGCTGGGGGATGAGTGGTTATCGACTGCGTAATGTCATTATTGAATCAGACTTCAAGTGACGCTTTATAATCCAAAGTAATGTAAAATTTCATTAATATTTTTGTGCCCTGAGTCACTTGAAATACATTTTTAGAAATAGTGTTAGATGCAATTTCATGTTATTGAATTAGAAGTCTACATTCCAGCATGGATTTGTTTTAAAAAGAGATAATACTGAGATTGACATTTATGGCAGACTGATAGAGGTCCATGTACAGTGGCATCATATTCAATACATCATATAACATGATTTTCATACCCATTCAGTGGATTAGGAAAGTATTCAGACCCTTTCACATTTTCCACATTTTGTTACAGCCTTATTCTAAAACTGATTAAATAAACATTTTGCTGTCATCACCCTACACACAATACCCCATAATGACAAAGCGAAAAGAGGTGGGGAGTTTCGTGCACATCAACTGAAATACCTTATTTACATAAGTATTCGGACTCTTTGCTATGAGACTCGAAATTGAGCTCAAGTGCATCCTGTTTGCATTAATCATCCTTGAGATGTTTCTACAACTTGGAGACCACCGGTGAAATATTTTATTGATTGGACATGATTTGGAAAGGCACACACCGGTCTATACAAAAGGTCCCACAGTTTACAGTGCATGCCATAACAAAATCTAAGCCATGAGGTCGAAGGAATGAGACAGGAGTAAGAGAGAGCTAAGAGACAGGATTTTGTCGAGGCACAGATCTCGTGAAGTTACCAAAAAAATGTATGCAGCATTGAAGGTCCAAGAACACAGTTGCCTCCATTATTTTGAAATGGAATAAGTTTGGAACCACCAAGACACCTCCTAGAGCTGGCCCGCCGGGCTAAAATGAGCAATCGAGAAAGAAGGGTCAGGGAGGTGACCAAGAACCCGATGGTCACAGACAGAGCTCCAGAGTTCCTCTGCAGATATGGGAGAACCTTCCCAAAGGACAACCATCTCTGCAGCACTCCACCAATCAGGCCTTTATGGTAGAGTGGCCAGACAAAAGACACTTCTCAGTAAAAGGCACACCAGCTTAGAGTTAGCCAAAAAGGCACCAAAAGGACTCTCAGACCATGAGAAACAACATGCTCTGGTCTGATGAAACCAAGATTGAACTTTTTGGCCTGAATGCCAATCATCACGTCTGGAGGGAACCAAGCACCACTCATCATCTGGCCAATATCATCCCTACGGTGAAGCATGGTTGTGGCAGCAACATGCTGTGGGGATGGTTTTCAGTGGCAGGGATTGTGAGACTAGTCAGGATCGAGGGAAAGATGAACAGAGCAAAGTACAGAAAGATCCTTGATGAAAACCTGCTCCAGAGCACTCAGGACCTCAGACTGGAGCAAAGGTTCATCTTCCAACAGGACAAAGGCCCGAAGTCAGAGGCCGGACTTGAACATCTCTGGAGAGACCTGGAAATAGCTGCGCAGCAATGCTCCCCATCCAACCTGACAGAGCTTGAGAGGGTCTGCAGAGAGGAATGGGAGAAACTCCGCAAATACAGGTGTGCCATGCTTGTAGCGTCATACCGAAGAAGACTTGAGGCTCCAATTACTGCCAAAGATGCTTCAACAAAGTACTGAGTAAAAGGGTCACTTTTGTAAATGTGATATTTCACTTTATTTTTAATACATTTGCAAAAGTTTCTAAAAACCTGTTTTTGCTTGGTCAATATTGGATTTTCGGCAGGGATCTGCAACCTAATTTTGGCCAAAATGAACTGGAGGGATTACTTCTACCAAGGTTCTCTTTTTCCATCTATACAGAGGGTGCTCTAGCAAACAAACAGCAGACCTGAGGACACCATCCAACCTGGAACTGAGTGAGTAGTGTTTGGTCTGATACTATTTTGAAAGCCAAGAAGAAAAATGCAAATAAAAAAGTACATTAGAATGATATATATTTTACTTTATGGATTAGAAGTCGACCGATTATGATTTTTCAACGCCGATACCGATTATTGGAGGACCAAAAAAGCCAATACCGATAATAAAAAATGTATTTGTAATAATGACAATTACAACAATACTGAATGAACACTTATTTTAACTTAATATAATACATCAATAAAATCAATTTAGCCTCAAGTAGATAATGAAACATGTTCAATTTGGTTTAAATAATGCAAAAATAGTGTTGGAGAAGAATGTAAAAGTGCAATATGTGCCATGTAAGAAAGCTAACGTTTCAGTTCCTTGCTCAGAACATGAGAACATATGAAAGCTGGTGGTTCCTTTTAACAGTCTTCAATATTCCCAGGTAAGAAGTTTTAGGTTGTAGTTATTATAGGGCTATTTCCCTCTATACCATTTGTATTTCATTAACCTTTGACTATTGGATGTTTTTGTAGGCACTTTAATATTGCCAGTGTAACAGTATAGCTTCCGTCCCTCTCCTCGCTCCCTGGGCTCGAACCAGCAACACAACGACAACAGCCACCACATCGAAGCGGCGTTACCCATGCAGAGCAAGGGAAACAACCACCCCAAGGCTCAGAGCGAGTGAAGTTTGAAACACTACTAGCGCGCACTAACTAGCCAGCCATTTCACTTCAGTCACACCAGCCTAATCCCGGGAGTTGATAGGTTTGAAGTCATAAACAACGCAATGTTTGACGCACAATGAAGAGCTGCTGGCAAAACGCACAAAAGTGCTGTTTGAATGAATGTTTACGCGCCTGCTTCTGCCTACCACTGCTCAGTCAGATACTTAGATACTTGTATGTTTGTATGCTCAGTCAGATTATATGCAACATAGGACACGCTAGATAATATCTAGCAATATCATCAACCATGTGTAGTTAACTAGTGATTATGATTGATTGTTTTTTATAAGATAAGTTCAATGCTAGCTAGCAACTTACCTTGGCTTACTGCATTTGCTTAACAGGCAGTCTCCTTGTGGAATGCAACGAGAGACAGGCAGGTCGTTATTGCGTTGGACTAGTTAACTGTAAGGTTTCAAGATTGCATCCACCGAGCTGACAAGGTGAAAATCTGTCTTTCTGCCCCTGAACGAGGCAGTTAACCCAACGTTCCTAGGCCATCATTGAAAATAAGAATGTGTTCTTAACTGACTTGCCTAGTTAAATAAAAAGGTGTAAAAATATATATATATTATATATAAAAAAAATATTATTTTAATTTTAATTTGAAATCGGCACCCAAAAATACAGATTTCTGATTGTTATGAAAACTTGAAATCGGCCCCAATTAATCGGCCATTCCGATTAAATCGGTCGACCTCTATTATGGATACTGAATGTTGAGTTAAGGCTGCCAGGCTTGCTAGGACAAACAAGATACAACTTCAATTAGCACTGAGGTGTGACGTGAGAGGTGTCGAGGCCTTTGAGCCCAACAAGTGGCAGGAGTCTTTGAAGCCCTCGCTCACTGTTCAAAGACCACCCACTGGCATGTTCAACAAGACATCTGCCTCCAGAAATAAAAGCTTATCCCAAGTGGGTGTGACACCTACTCCAGTTACCTGCTGCACTGCTGCTTGGATTCCACCTGGCTATCTGTTCACCGTCTGCCCTGGCCTGTCTCCCCCTGTCTGGTACAGGTAACTCCACCACACTCCCCCCTCTCTCCTGAGCTGTCGCTCGCCTCCAGCAAGCACACACGCACTGTTGGGGCGAGTGACTCTGAACTTACAATGGCTTGCCCCAAGTCGTTATATATAAAAAAATTATTGTGCATTTTGCTATTTGCCTCATGCATGCTTTGTTGACTAGGAACTTTCTTTACCCAACCGTGGGACAGACTGTTTGTTCCCACACTCGGGACTCTGACTTTCTATTGGTTACACAGACCTTTGGCCTCCCATCCTATTCTAACCACCAACAAGCTTTCTCTACCCTTAACCTTGTTCTGAACACCTCCAAAACAAAGGTCATGTGGTTTGGAATGAAGTATGCCCCTCTTCCCAGGGGTGTTATTATTACCTCTGAGGGTTTAGAGCTTGAAGTAGTCACCTTGTAACCAAGAGGTTGCAAGATCGAATCCCCAAGCTGACAAGATAAAAATCTGTCGTTCTGCCCCTGAACAAGGCAGTTAACATACTGTTCCTAGGCCGTCATTGAAAATAAGAATTTGTTCTTATCTGACTTGCCTAGTTAAATTAAAATAAAACAAATATATAGATCGGCAGGTAAGAGTGCTCTCGAGCGGCTAGATGTTCTTTACCATTTGGCCATCAGATTTGCCACCAATACCAATGCTCCTTACAGGACATATCACTGATCTCTATATTCATCTGTAAACTGATCATCTCTGTGTACCCGTCGCAAAGCCCACGGGTTCATTCTTATTTATAAAACCCTCTTAGGCCTCACTCCCCCCTATCTGAGATATCTACTGCAGCCCTCATCCTCCATATACAACACCCATTCTGCCAGTCACATTCTGTTAAAGGTCCCCAAAGCACACACATCCCTGGGTCGCTCCTTTTTTCAGTTCTCTGCAGCTAGTGACTGGAACGAGCTGCAACAAACACTAAAACTGGACAGTTCTCAATCTCTTCATTCAAAGACTCAATCATGTCGAGTTGTCGCTGCTTTGCATGATGTTTTGTTGTCTCTACCTTCTTGCCCTTTGTGCTGTTGTCTGTGCCCAGTAATGTGTGTGTACCATGTTGTGCTGCTACCATGTTGTTGTCATGTGTTGCTGCCTTACGTCTCTCTTTATGTAGTGTTGTCTCTTGCATTGATGTGCGTTTTGTTTCATATTTATATTTTTTGTTTTTAATCTCAGCCCCCGTCCCCGCAGGAGGCCTTTTGGTAGGCCGTCATTATAAACAAGAATTTGTTTTTAACCGACTTGCCTAGTTAAATGAAAGGTTAAATATATATATTTTTGAAATATAGGAGACAATCTTTTTCATTCCAACTTTGCCTGACTCAGGTTGGCCCAGTAGTGTGAAAAGCGTACTAGTGTCTTCAAATTTGGACCTGCTGCCGACTGCTCAGCACATGTGAGGGTGGTGCCTGGGTTAAACAGATGGTGCTGTGTTATTATGCAAGAGCAAAAGCATGAGGGACAGTGAATGTGTGTAGCTAGCGGATGGCTAAATTAGCATCAAGACATTCTGCATTAATATGGCCCCAAATTCTTCCTAAAGTTTAATTCCTGAAATCGAAATCCATTTTTAAAAAGTGTTTTAAAAAGGGTGGAAAGATGTTTGGCATATATTTGGCATTTGCACAGAAAATGATTATTGAGAAATAACACAGTCCTCCTTAAAACTAGTCTAAAGTCGAGCCTGTTAGCATGGACATGTTATCTGCCTCAAAGGAGAAAGGAGGGTATTTAAGAAAATATCTTACTTCACAGTACCCACGTGCACTCCCACACTCATAATCTCTTTTTAAATAACATCTACGCTGAAGCCAACCCTGTTTACATGGAAATGTTATCTGCTCCATGCTGCAGAGTGTAGAGCGTTGTGTTGAGGGGGCAGTGACCGTGCTTGGCGAGGGTTCTCTCAAGGCTTTATGTGGCAGTCAGATGTCACATGTAAGAGAGAGTGGTGGGAGATCGGTGTCTGAAGGGAGATTGGTTTGGAAAATGGCACACTATGAAATTCCATTTTAACCAAATGGGCAATAAAGTATTGTAATGATCTCGATATAACAGTGGATCACATTCTCAGATCAAACTGTTTATTATACAAATCAAATTGTATGACTACACTAAGTAAATTGTTATATACCAAATAATTAACCCTGATGGCTCTCTCACTGATACAGGATGTAAGAGAGAGAGAGAACCATTAAGCAAGCCAATATAACAGAACCTGTTGTGCCCAGCCCCCCTGTTCCACCAACCACGAGTCCTGGCACCGAAATATTCCAGGCATTCCTTTTATTGGCAGAGAGCAGGGGGACTGGCCTGCTGGACCCCAAGAAAGCCTGAGTGACCGGTAAACGTTCCGTGATAAACCACACAACAACAGGATGTCAGAACATCCAAGCGGGTCGCTACATACAGTAGCTATTCCATAGAAATGTAATCAATGGCATAATTGGTGGACTGGCAGCCATTGAGTGTATCCACGCCTAGGTTGAAGATGTAGTAATTACATGCAGAAGCGTTCGATCAGAGTTATATATTATATATTAAAAAATATATACATTTTTTAAATTAAAAATCTTGTTACCAGTGCTGTTGCTTGATTTTATAGGATCGCATTGAAAACAAAACCAGCAGGCTGGGGAATCTAATAATAATGTGAATGTAGATTATTTTTTACATGTTTTTTAAAACTAAATTAATATAATGACAGTAAAGCACTTACGCTATGTATTCGCTGAAATTCACTACGGTTGTGTTCATTTTTTTGAGGGTGCAGTAGCCCGTTAATTAAATTGCTAGTGGTGTTTCTGTACATGTCCTACATGTGATGGCAGAGTTTGCTAAACAAATGCCCCTGATTGATACAAATCAACATGGTATCACTCTGCCAAAGTAGGCCTACTTTGCAGTCAACATTTAATTGTGAAGGTTTTTGGGGGAAGCCTTTAGAAATCGATGTGCTAAAAAGCACATGATGACTGAATTGCGCATCGCAAAGATTCAACCAAGACTTCGTACCCAATCGTTTTCAATACATTGTTTACATGTCCATTGTTGCCTTAGCATATACTGGTAGATAAAAGTTGTAACTTATTTTCTACCTACCTTTCCTTAGTGGCTACAGATTTTTTTCTGTAAGTTGCAACAACCAGTTGAGTGCTGCACTCTCTTGCTGCCTGCTGAAACTGTGTGGCGCACATCTGAACATAGAGTATTTCACAGGCTTTGCATTTGTGTAAGTAACTTTTCGCCTGATTTCTCTATTGTACGACAACTACATAATTGATAGGGTGAAATACCTCCACCACACCACTTTGATACGCATCAGTGGGGATTAAGAAGTGAGTATACGCAATACCCACTGAACAAAAAGTGGGTATACGGCATATATCTGCATATAGCATCCACTACACCACTTCGTTCCACTGGGCTGGATCAACCTGTTTTTCCTTTAAACATTGTAAAATATTAACATAGGTATTAAAATATTTCATGACATCAGAAAACATTGTTTCTTGAGTCCAACACAAGACCCCCCCCCCCTTGCTGCAGTGCACTGACAAATCTTGCATGCTACACAATGAAACCCAGCCAATCGTTTGCACTTGGAGAATGGAAGGAAAGAGAGCGAGAGAGAGGGGGAAACAAACTTGAAATGAGGAACACATTTTAATCATCATCCACACTGGGGTCAAGGGTGTGGGTTGGTGCACTAAAACAACCGACCGCGGTCGACCGATTAATCGGCATGGCTGCATTTTTGGACTCTGATTACATTGCATTCTACGAGGAAACTGCGTGGCAGGCTGACCACCTGTTACGTGAGTGCAGCAAGGAGCCAAGATAAGTTGCTAGCTAGCATTCAACTGCTCTTATAAAAAACAATCAATCAATCTTCACATAATCACTAGTTAACTACACATGGCTGATGATATTACTAGTTTATCTAGCGTGTCCTGCGTCGCATATAATCAATGTTAATTTATCACCGAATCACAGCCTACTTCGCCAAACAGGAGATGACTTAACAGAAGATCATTCGTGAAAAAAAGCACAATATACAGAAGTATATATATTTTTAAACCTGCATATTTAGTTATAAGAAATTCATGTTAGCAGGCAATATTAACTAGGGAAATTGTGTCACTTCTCTTACGTTCATTGCACGCAGAGTCAGTTTATATGTAACAGTTTGGGCCGCCTAGCTTGTTGCCAGAATTATACATAATTATGACATAACATTGAGGGTTGTGCAATGTAACAGCAATATTTAGACTTAGGGTTGCCACCCATTTGATCAAATACGGAACGGTTTGGTATTTCACTGAAATAAACGTTTTGTTTTCGAAATGATCGTTTCTGGATTTGACCATATTAATGACCAAAGGCTCATATTTCTGTGTGTATTATATTATAATTAAGTCTATGATTTGATATTTGATAGAGCAGTCTGACTGAGCGGTGGTAGGCAGCAGCAGGCTCGTAAGTACTCATTCAAACTTTACTGCGTTTGCCACCAGTTCTCTCTACAGGCTGCTAGCCTAGTTTGTCTCTACTAATCCTCATAAAGGAGTGGAATTACAGCCCACTAACTGACTGGAAAAATATATCAACAGCTAGCAGACTAAAAAAGCAATAGTTTAGTGAAATATGCTCTGATCTCCAGTATTGCCCCAAATTTAACAGCAATCTGCATTCCAGAGATGGCATGGCACACATTCACCTGGGGTCTCTCTCACTAGTGCATAGCAAAACACTTTGCAGCAGAAAACAAAAACAAGTGTTTCTTATTGGACAAGTTCTGCAAGTCCCCCCATGTTTCAGTGAGTTTGGTTACGTTTGGTGCCCAATGAATAATACCCTGATATCAGCAGGTCAAAGACAGGGTGATGGCACACATTCATTCGCCAGGTCAACACAGAGCCTCAGACATCCCTATTCATCCTCTGAACAACCCTCAATGCTCTTACCAAGCTTTTCACTGCCTGACTGCATGACAATTACCTATGATGGGATAACACTGTACAGAGAAGGACAAAGTATTAATCTCAAGGCTTTTTTCATAGAAATCCATAATGCGTCCTTATTCTTTGGGTTGTTGACATGTGTACTGTAGCCTAGGGAAGGCTGGATTGTCATCAATAGGAAAGAGTAATCAAACATCTCTTGGGAGATTGGAAGCTTATTGGATGATTGTTCAAATAGACAAAGAAAAATATGGGATGTTCAAAATTCAACATGAAATACTTCATCATTGTTACAGTGCACTGGGAAAAAAAACACATGCATGGTTGAATTAGGCCTAGAATAACACACACCAGCACAGATTAACTCAACAAAAAAAAGAAAAGTCCCTTTTTCAGGACCCTGTCTCTCAAAGATAATTCATAAAAATCCAAATAACTTCACCAAAAGTAAGATGCACAGGGTCCCTGCTCATCTGCATGAACATGCCTTAGGCATGCTGCAAAGGAGGCTTGAGGACTGCATACGTGGCCAAGGAAATAAATTGCGATGTCCGTACTGTGAGATGCTTAAGACAGCGCTACAGGGAGACACGACGGACAACTGATCGTCCTCGCAGTGGCAGACCACGTGTAACAACACCTGCACAGGATCGGTACATCCGAACATCACACCTGCGGGTCAGGTACAGGATGGCAACAACAACTGCCCGAGTTATACCAGGAATGCACAATCCCTCCATCAGTGCTCAGGCTGAGAGAGGCTGGACTGAGGGCGTGTAGGCCTGTTGTAAGGCAGGTCCTCACCAGACATCACCGGCAACAATGTCACCTATGGGCACAAACCCACTGTCGCTAGACCAGACAGGACCGGCAAAAAGTGCTCTTCACTGACGAGTAGCAGTTTTGTCTCACCAAGGGTGATGGTCGGATTCGTGTTTATTGTTGAAGGAATGAGCGTTACACCGAGGCCTGTACTCTGGAGCGGGATCGAGGTGGAGGGTCCGTCATGGTCTGGGGCGGTGTGTCATAGCGTCATCGTACTGAGCTTGTTGTCATTGCAGGCAATCTCAATGCTGTGCGTTACAGGGAAGACATCTTCCTCCCTCATATGGTACCCCCTGACATGACCCTCCAGCATGACATTGCCACCAGCCATACTGTTTGTTCTGTGCGTGATTTCCTGCAAGACAGGAATGTCAGTGTTCTGCCATGGCCAGCGAAGAGCCCTGATCTCAATCCCATTGAGCACATCTGGGACCTGTTGGATCAGAGGGTGAGGGCAAGGGCCATTCCCCCCAGAAATGTCCAGAAACTTGCAGATGCCTTGGTGGAAGAGTGGAGTAACATGTCACAGCAAGAACTGGCATATCTGGTGCAGTCCATGAAGAGGAGATGCACTGCAATACCTTAATGCAGCTGGTGTCCACACCAGATACTGACTGTTACTTTTGATTTTGCCCCCCTTTGTTCAGGGACACATTATTCCATTTCTGTTAGTCACATTTCTGTGGAACTTGTTCAGTTTGTCTCAGTTGTTGAATCTTATGTTCATACAAATATTAACACATGTTAAGTTTGCTGAAAATAAACGCAGTTGACAGTGAGGACGTTTCTTTTTTTGCTGAGTTTAGGTGTTCAAATAACATCTGGCTATTAAGCAATGACTGACTCAAAGGTTTGAAGGTCTCCTACTTCCTTTCCTGTCCCATTCATTATTCAGGCCTACTGTAAACCGTAAAATACTATCCAATTAGGGGCCACATACAGTTCTCTAACAACATTGCATAATGCTGCACTCGGTATTGCATAATGCTATGATAAATATCATAATAAAACACACCAATGCACTTGTTTAACCTAAACTCAGCGTTCTGTCCCGTGTAGGCTATGCAACGTTATCAAACAACAGCCTACTAGAACGTGTGGCTTTAGGAGCCTAGACCCACTCCTGCGTTTGAATTAGACTAGGTGGGTGATGGGATTAGTAGTAGCCTACAGAGCCATTGTTGTTACTAACCCTACCAGTAGGCCAACAACTATTTAGTGTATAATTCACTCTCGCTTCAGTTACAACAACAAAAAGGGTCCACACGCCCCTCTGCAAAGTCCATTGGCGACGCGTAGGCAACGTTGTAGCGATGCTACTAGCAAGTTCGCTATATTATACAAAGATAAATGAAAATAACACTTCCGTAATATACATGATCTCGCACCGACTGAATCGTACTACTATTGAAATAACATTATCTGTTGCAACTTACCCTCGTTTATTCGAAATATGGTTGGAAAGCCAGCACCTTCTTCTAGATAGCGAGCCTGCTATTTTCACTATTTCTATCCGCTGTGCTTTCAAAGGGGTCTGGTTCTGCTTGTAGTTACTGCGACGCTCCGCCCAACTACCGCCCTCTCACTTGAGTTAGTTCTTTCTGGAATCCTTGGGACGTCCCTAACCTTACCTTACCACAACCGTAACCCTTACCCAACCTTAACCATTTTACATGTCAACTTCAATAGGGCAACGTCAGAGTTGTGACGTCCCAAGGATTCCGGAAAGCATGGACCCTGTCACGTGGGTGCGGTGAATGCCTGGCACGTATGTATAATTGGTTGTGCTCATAATCCATTGCTTCAAAGGCACAGGCCTTCGATTTATAGGAATGTATGGAGCAACACAATGTTTAAAAAATATGTTTTTTTTTCATCCTTAAAGACATATAACAGTGCAGCCTATTTAACATGACTGTGCATAAAAAGCCAAACCTGATAATATATCACAGAAGATTAGCCTATACTGTAGGTATCCGAATGCCTCACGTTTCTCTAAGTTGGGGCATTTATGCTTTAGGCATAAATGTTAATTGTGTATATAGATAATTCATTTAATTAATTGCAGGACTTCTTTGAAAGACAATAACATTTAGTTGAGAACTCCCCCTTTAATGTGTCCATTACATTAAATAGATAGAAATCATGTAGTCGACACACTCACGTCACCTTGTGGCATTGTAAGGAAATACAGGCTTTCCCTTCAAAAGTTAAAAAAGTCAACCACTCAATACTATTCATGTTTTATACAATAGTTTACCCCCTGTAGTAGACCTCGAGATTAGAAATAAACCACATCTGCGACCATCTGCGTGTGTGTCTCTTTGCTTTGAACGGTGTTGCAAAAATAATACAAAAATAAATATTGTTACAAGCTGCGAAATGTTATTGTTGCTACTGTACAGCACAAACCAATCATCTGGTTTCCACTAGATAGCACAGCCACAAAGTCTAAAATAGTCTATATCAAAACCAAATGTAGCTTTTTGGTCTTCATTAAAGGTTAGTTTAGCAGTGTGGTTAGGTTTAAAATCACATTTTAGGAAGATAAATGACAGGAATAGAAACTAGTAACGATCATTCTTTGGCGAATCCGGAAATGGCGTCCTTTCAGAAATTACGTAAATTTACGTCTGCGTAACATCAATGCACTTCAATGCACAAACATAACATCACATTCGCTTTTATCCAAGAGTAGAAAATAATCATATTTTCTGATTTAGGTAAGCGTCAAAGGCTGGTTGAATAACGGCAGCTAGCTAGTCAGAATGTTTCTATAGATATCAAACAGATAACGTTACATTAATGTACTTATTGCCAATTTCATTAACCATATTAGGAGGATAATATTTTTTTAAACGTAGCTAATTTACAGGACTTTGCTACAAAAATTGCAACTTTCATTGATGTGCAGCTAAACAGTCTGCCATACTACGGTTTGGCAGGGCAAAACGTTTTGGTGATTTCTGGTAGGCCACTAATATATACACAATTAACATTTATGCCTAAAGCATAAATGCCCCAATTTAGAGAAACGTGAGCCATTCGGATACCTACAGTATAGGCTAATCTTCTGTGATATATTATCAGGTTTGTTTTTTTATGCACAGTCATGTTAAATAAGCTGCACTGTTATATGTCTTTTATATTTTTCAAACATTGTGTTGCTCCATACATTTCCAATACTCTACTCAGCAAACTGGATGCAGTTTATCACAGTGCCATCCACTTTGTTACTAAAGCACCTTATACCACCCACCACTGCGACCTGTATGCTCTAGTCGGCTGGCCCTTGCTACATATTCGTCGCCAGACCCACTGGATCCAGGTCATCTACAAGTCCATGCTAGGTAAAGCTCCGGCTTATTCACTACCAGGACCAGCCCAAGCTGTGCCGTAAGTGTGGTGAACATGGCCACCTGGCAGACGCCAGTCAGAAGGTGGTCTGCATGAAGTGCCGGGAGGTGGGCCACCGCTACGAGGAATGCACGAACGGAAGGTCGTGCAACCTCTGTGGCGAGCGGTCCCACCTCATCCGCGACTGCCCCTCCTCCTGGGCCAATAGGGCCAAGTTCGGAAGGAGGGAGTGGGCGGCCGCGGACCGGGCTTCTGAGCGCCGGAGGGCCGAAGCGGCAGTTGCCGAGGTGGTAGTGGAGGAGCCGGTGGTGGTGGAGGAGGAGGTAGTGGTGGAGCCGGTAGTGGTGGTGGAGGAGACAGTGGTGGAGCCGGTGGCTGTAGTGGAGGGCGCGGAAGGAGCAGTGGTGGAAGTAGTGGGAGGAGAGGACAAAACCCTCCCCACCCCAACCCCCCTGCCCCAGACTAATGTGAACCCTGAAGGAGAAAGGGCCGAGAAAGACGGCTCTGGAGAGATCTTTAGCGAAAGCTCCCCAAGTGGGTCAGACATTATAGGGACGGTGTCGGAAAGCACCAGGGAGACAGAGTCGGGAGACATGGGAGAAGGGGGGGAGATTCTGGAGGAACACCTCCCCCCACGTAAAAGAAATGCTGAGGAGCTCTCCGACCCCGAACAGGGCGAGGAGAAAAAAGGAAAGGTGGAATGGGAGAGCTCCCAGGGGAGGAAGAATTTAGAACCTTCCCTCCAACTCCCCCAATCAAGTCTCCTTTTTAAACCCAGTTTTAACCTCCTCTCCCTTCCACCCCCCTTTACCCCAGAGGGAGAGAGAGAACTCACCAGAGAAATAACCCCCTTTTAACTGTTAAATGCTTTTCTTTCGGCACGGTTTTTACTCACCCCTTTTATGGCTTTTAAAATCACCACAATAAATGTAAGGAGCATAAAAACAGAAATGAGAGCACAGTCGGTTTTATCCTTTTTAGAAAGGTTTAATTCAGATGTGTTTTTACTACAGGAGTGTGGTCTACCCTTTTTATCCTCTTTACAGCAAATGGGAGGATAAGTGGCAGCACGGGCCCTCCCTTTGGAGTGGCTCAAATTTTAACAAGAATGACGGTGTTGCCATTTTAATCAAGACCCCACAGGTGGTGGTGAAGGGGAGCACGGTGGTGGTAGGTGGGCGTGCTCTTTTAGCCAATTGTACTTTTATGGGGAGGGATTTTAACGTGCTAAACGTATATGGTTTTAATGACAAACATGACCGGTGCGCACTTTTAGAGGACCTGCAGTCCCACATGCTAGGGAGGGATCCTCTAGTGGCGGGTGGGGATTTTAATTGTGTTTTAAGTAGAGCAGACAGGAGAGGGGCAGGAGAGGATTTTAAGGTAGATAGATCAAGTGTTTTATTGCAAGGGCTGTGCAGGGATTTTAAACTGACGGACTGTTTTAAAACCCTGCATCCAAGAGAGGAGGGCTTCACCTGGACCAGTGGTGACGGCACCAGAGCCTCTCGCATTGACTATCTGTTTACCCGGGACTGTCCCCCAACTGATGCTAGAATAACCCCTGCTTTCTTCTCAGATCACGCAATGCTGACGTGCACCCTTTCACTAACCTTGTGCACCCTTTCACTAACCCACAGTCAACCTCGGGTGTGACTGTGGGAAGAGGGCCCTGGAAATTGAACTGCTCCCTTCTGTCCTTCTGTAGCTCAGTTGGTAGAGCATGGCGCTTGTAACGCCAGGGTAGTGGGTTCGATTCCCGGGACCACCCATACATAGAATGTATGCACACATGACTGTAAGTCGCTTTGGATAAAAGCATCTGCTAAATGGCATATTATTTATTATTATTATAGAAGATGATAGAGTAGTTAGCCAGTACAGAGAGCAGTTCAGCCAGTGGCAGACGCTACAGGACTTTTTTGACACACGAGCACAGTGGTGGCAAATGGTGAAGGGAAGGACGAGGACCTTCTTTAGAGAGATAGGAAAGGAAAAAAGCAAAGCAAAAGATAGACGCATGGTGGGACTGCAAAAGCGACTGGAAAGGTATTTTAACTTACGCCAACAGGGCTTTGATTTTAACCAATAAATCCAAGAAGTAAAAAAAGGAAATGGCACTTTTAGCAGAACAGAGAAGTAAGGGGGTTATTTTAAGAAGTAAGGAAAGGGAATTAGAAGAGGGGGAGAAGTGCACTAGGTACTTTTTTAAGAAAATAGTTAGCCAGGGTAGGATTATGACAGGGTTGAAAAACAAGGACGGGGTTTTAAAAACAGACACAGAGGGAATAAAAGAAGTGGTCGAGGACTTTTATGGGGAACTGTTTGGGGAAAAGGATGTGTGCGAGGGAACAATGGGGGATCTTTTAACATATCTTGACAAGACCTTACCCAACACAGACGACCTGAAAAAAGACCTGACAAGGACAGAAATCGACCAAGGACTGAAACGTTTTAAGAGGGGTAAATCACCGGGGGAGGACGGCCTCCCTTTGGAGTTTTATCTGACCTTTTGGGATGTTTTAGCCGACAAACTTTTGACTGTTTTTACTGACTTCGAACACCTCGACAGACTACCCGACAGTTTTAGAGTGGGGATCGTGACTCTTTTATACAAGAAAAACGACAGGACAGACTTGAAAAACTGGAGACCGATTACCCTTTTAAATTTTGATTGTAAACTTTTTACCAAAGTTTTAACACTCAGAATGTCTTCTGTTTTAGGGGAGGTGATCCACCCGGACCAAACCTGTGCCGTGCCCGGAAGGAAGATCACGGACAGCCTGATACTGATCCGAGATGCCATCTGTTATGCGAGAGACAGAAATATGCGGCTTGTAGTCCTAAATTTAGATTTTGAAAAAGCCTTTGATCGGGTCTCGCACCAGTACCTCTTTAAGGTACTGCAAAAAATGGGTTTCCCGGACAGGTTCTTAGCTTGGGTGGGACTGCTGTACGGGGATATCACCAGCAAAATCCTTGTAAACGGGCATTTGTCAAAAGCAGTGGGAGTACACTGCGGCGTCCGTCAGGGCTGTCCTTTATCTCCTCTTCTGTTCGTGGCCTGCATTGAACCACTGGCACAGGTCTTGAGAAGGGACCAACGGATCAGCGGGGTGGGTATCCCGGGGAGTGGGGGGATGACCGCCAAGTGCGTATTTTACATGGACGACGTCAACATTTTATGCACTGACCTTTTATCCGTCGACAGGACTCTGGACAGGACTGACTGGTACGGACGAGCCTCTGGGGCGAGACTGAACAGAGACAAGACAGAGGCCCAATTCTTCGGACCGTGGGCAGACCCAGACTTGACCAGACTACCTCTGACAGTTAAACTGACGGACATAAGGGTACTGGGGGTAAAGTTTGACCAGGAGGGAGGAGGGAGTGGGAACTGGAGTGGGATCCTCGGGACAGTAAGACAGAGACTGGGTTTTTGGGGACTACGACAGCTGACTTTTGAGGGCAAGGTTTTAATCATCAAAGCTGTGATTTTACCTGTGCTTTTACTAATCAGTTCTGTTTTTATCCCCCCCCCCCGAAGGAGTATTTTAGCCCTGGAGCGGATGCTCTTCTACTTTCTGTGGGGAAGCAAGTGGGAGAGGCTGAGGAGGGAGGTGGTCAAGAGGCCCAGGTCCAAGGGGGGGAAAGGCTTGCCTGACCTCTACTTGTTCCTGGGCAGCCGCTACACAGCATTACATCTGACTCTTGCCACCTCCCGGTCAATAACAAGACACAGGCCCTCGCACGGTTCTGGCTGGGATCTTACCTCAGGACACTGAGGCTGATCCCAGTCGACCTGCGAGCCCCAGTCTCTTTCCTGCTCCCCACCCACTACGTCCAGCTCCAGAAATTTTTAAGACATTTTAAACTGGAAAAGGAAGCAGTCACGGTTTTAACTAAACACCGCTCTCTTCTCTCTCTTGTGCAGGAGCGGGAACCAGTATGTCCAGTGCGCGGGCTCGCTATAGGCGAGCCCACAACGGTCTGGCGCAACGTGGCCCATCCTGCTCTCCTGAATCGGCATCGGGACCTGTCCTGGATGGTCGCCCACGAGATCCTCCCGGTCAGGGCCGTTATGCACTCACGGGGCATGGTGAGGACATCCGCGTGCCCCCGACCGGGCTGCAGCCAAGAAGAGTCGGTGAGGCACATGCTCTGGGAGTGCAGAGCCGCCAGGGACCTGTGGAAGGAAGCAGGCCCCCTGATCACCTCGTGTCTGCCAGCAGGGGAGGACCTAACACCTCAGCTCGTGCTGTATGGGGTGGGCCGAAGGCCCATTCCACCGAAGGCCTTCACCAAGTTCTGGCCCACCCTCACGTGTCTGAAGGAAGCACTGTGGTCCTCCCGTAACCTGCTGGTAGCAAAGAGCGTAGAGACCACCCCCCAGGCAGTGGCCATGGTAGCCACGGAAGCCCTGGGGTGGTACGAACGGAAGGGGGCCTCGACCCCAGGCGAAGGGTCCCCCACAACCCCGGCGGCTACGGCCTGACAGCGCTGCGGCGCCTAGGGTGATGCGCCTAGGGGAGGGATCTACTCTGGGCCCCGAAGGACGGGACGATGGTCTATTCGGGAGAGCAGGATGAGGCGAGTTTGATAAGGACTCACCCCGCTCCTGTACAAGCGATGGAAGACAGCCTTTTAACAAAGTGACTTTTTAACATGTTTCTAACGTCTTAAAAATGTTTTATCTTTGTTGAATCATTTCGTACACATTTTAAATGGCTTTTACAGATTTTTTTTACAAAGAAAGTACTTTTATCCATAGTTGTTGTCATTGGTCTTAACAACACGTACTTTTAACAAATCTAAATGTAAATTCAAATGCTGTGTTTTATGCCTTGTTGCCGTTTTTATGTGTATAAATGATTAAATGAATGTAAGAGCTGTTTTTAAAAGGAATTGTGCAAATAAAACTTTTCCAAAAGAAAAAAAGCTCCGGCTTATCTCAGTTCACGATGGCAACACCCACCCGTAGCACGCGCTCCAGCAGGTGTATCTCACTGATCATCCCTAAAGCTAACACCTCATTTGGCCACCTTTCTTTCCAGTTTTCTGCTGCCTCTGACTGGAACGAATTGCAAAAATCGTTGAAGTTGGAGACTTTTATCACCCTCACCAACTTTAAACATCTGCTATCTGGGCAGCTAACCGATCGCTGCAGCTGTACATAGTCCATCGGTAAATAGCCCACCCAATTTACCTACCTCATCTCCATACTGTTTTTATTTATTTACTTTTCTGCTCTTTTGCACACCAGTATCTCTACCTGCACATGACCATCTGATTATTTATCACTCCAGTTTTAATCTGCTAAATTGTAATTATTCGCCTACCTCCTCATGCCTTTTGCACACAATGTATATAGACTATTTTTTTCTGTTGTGTTATTGACTTGTTATTGTTTACTTCATGTGTAACTCTGTGTTGCTGTCTGTTCACACTGCTATGCTTTATCTTGGCTAGGTCGCAGTTGTAAATGAGAACTTGTTCTCAACTAGCCTACCTGGTTAAATAAAAGTTTAAATAAAAATAAATAAAGGCCTAGGTCATCAAAATAAATCAATGGCAGCATGTTTCTGGACTCATTCAGTTCTTTTTTTTTACCTGATTAAGTACAATACGCTCACAATCAGCATCTGAAAAACACGACAGGACAGGGCGATACACCAAACACAGCATGGTGAATACTAAACAAGGAACCGACAGGACAGGAACGGAACACAAAGGAATAAATAGGGACTCTAATCAGGGGAAAAGGATCGGGAACAGGTGTGGGAAGACTAAATGATTGATTAGGGGAATAGGAACAGCTGGGGCAGGAACGGAGCGATAGAGAGAAGAGAGAGAGCGAGAGAGTGAGAGAGGGAGGGGAGAGAGAGGGGATAGAAAGAGAGGAAAGAACCAAATAAGACCAGCAGAGGGAAACGAATAGAATGGGAAGCACAGGGACAAGACATGATAATAAATGACAAAACATGACAGTACCCCCCACTCACCGAGCGCCTCCTGGCGCACTCGAGGAAGGAATCCTGGCGGCAACGGAGGAAATCATCAATGAGTGAACGGTCCAGCACGTCCCGAGACGGAACCCAACTCCTCTCCTCAGGACCGTAACCCTCCCAATCCACTAAGTATTGGTGACCCCGTCCCCGAACGCATGTCCATGATCTTATGTACCTTGTAAATAGGTGCGCTCTCGACAGGGCGGGAGGAGGAAAGACGAGCGGGGTGCGAAGAAAGGGCTTAACACAGGAGACATGGAAGACAGGATGGACGCGACGAAGATGTCGCGGAAGAAAAGTCGCACAGCGACAGGATTGGCGACCTGGGAGACACGGAACGGACCAATGAACCGCGGAGTCAACTTACGAGAAGCTGTCGTAAGGGAAGGTTGCGAGTGGAAAGCCACACTCTCTGGCCGCAGCAATACCTTGGACTCTTAATCCGGCGTTTATTGGCGGCTCTCACCGTCTGTGCCCTGTAACGGCAAAGTGCAGACCTCACCCTCCTCAGATGCGCTCACAACGTTGGACAAACGCTTGAGCGGAGGAGACGCTGGACTCGGCAA